>NC_091950.1:62720917-62770917 GCF_031021105.1 Erythrolamprus reginae
CCCATCGCTGATGTGACCTAACCGTTTTGGGCCTAGAAGGCCTCCCTCCAGTTTCCTGGGACCAAAAATGGACCACGGTGGAGTGCTGCATAGGTTCACCATCATGCCCTGACAATGATTATCGCAGAATATGCAGCCCCAAGAATAGCAGTAGTCTACTTCTTATTGGAAATTGCACAACTATTGTAATCATTATTCTTACACCCAACTCCTAAAATTGAATTCAGAGCTGGATTTGGTCAGAAGCAGTCACTTGGCCAGGTTTTGATATCCTCTGATCTCCACTTCCCTCTCTGCACTACTCAGCTGGATGGACATTTACTTTACCCTCAGTGACAACTGTGCTATCCTATAGCCACTGAATGTTTGGAGTAAACTCCACCAAGCACATTTCTTTCTGAATGATATCTTGGGAAGTGGTGCAAGAATGCTTGGAGATTTCTTACTATGTGGGTTAGGGTTTTTTTTAGCAGCCTTAAGATATGGACTAAATCCTTGATTATAAGGAGAATTACTAATTTTATAAAATGTATTTTCATATTTATCTATTAATGGTTAAGTATATTCGGCTACAACTTTATTCTGTGTTATTTTGATTATTTCGGTTGTAACAATGCAGAGTTAATTAAAGGTGATGAATATACTTTTTTCACGCTTCACTTATCAATAGAATGTATTTTATTTCTTTCCATTATCCTTGGAAGTTTATTTGAAAGCATCTACAAATGACATTTTACTCAACAATATTCTTGTAAATTTCACTTTGCAATCCCGAGAGGGCCAATAAAAGGAGGCAAATGAAGCCATGTGTGGCCATGTTGATATTGCTGCATTTCACATGACAAACTTCTTGCAATAACACAATATTTCACTTTTCTTTATTTTGATGTCATTTTTTCTTACTGATGCAACCAGAAAATATTCTGTGGGGTTTTTTTGACATTAAATGTAACTGAAGATAGTTATGTTTTATTTTAGACATTTATAAGAATACATGATTCTCCCTTAAGGCATTTTTAACCACAAATTTCTACTTTATAAACCTAGTAGTATAAGAGAAGGAGTGACAGAATCTGGGCAGAGTCAAAAGAGATTGTATGTCATCACATATAGATTAAAGCTAGTCTCTCTTGAATTTCATTGGCCCTTATGTAACAACCAAGATAGTGCTATTAATTGAGTAGTTTCCTGTACATAGGCATTAATAGTAATATGTCAGATTAATTGGAACTTCAGTTGCAGTGCTGATCTTTCACCTACATCTAGAACAGTGGTCCTCAAAGTGGGTGATGCTGCCCCCTGTGGGATGTTTTAAAGACTGCTAAGAGGGAAGTGGGGGCAGGGGAGCACTAAGAGGCCACGTGGAAGGCTGGAAAACATGTCAGGGCAGTGGGGAAGGGAGGTAGTAGCCTACTCCCTTCCCTGAAGCCCTGCCATGCTTGGTGGTCTTCCATGCAGCCTTCCCAGTGGTCCTCCCTGCCCACTTGCCTTCCAAGGTTGGTGTCAGCTAGTCAGTGGGCAGGCAGCCCTTGGGGGAAATGCAGATGCTGAGAGGGATGGTGGAAGGGCAAGCAGATGTCCCAGGGCTGCTGCACATGTGTCTGCCCCATTTCTGAAAAGGCAGAGCTCCTCCCCCTTGCAGGGCGATCCAAAGAGGGAAGCTGACACAGGAGCCATGGGTAGAAGGCTTCCTTTTTACAGCACCCTCTCCCCTCTTTAGATTGCCCTGCGGGGCTCTGTCTTTGCAGAAACAGGGCAGGCGGTTTTTATGGAGGACTGGTTGGGTCCTTCAGGATAGAAAGTGGGAAGAAGGCACAATAGGCTGTGCTGCTGCATCGGTGTTTTCACCCTGTCCAGCTCTGCCCACTGTCACTTCCTGGGAACTTCCCAGGAGACAACCAGAGCGACGGGCAGGCGGGAGTGCATGGGTCCAGCCAGCACTCAGCTTACCTTCCAAGTGACGCTCAAAGGCTTCCTAGCACACCTATCCACCAGTTCTCCAGGCAGTGCTACTTGCCCCACCTTTCCAGCCCAGAGGTAGTGCTCAGGAATGGCACATGACAGAGGATACACTGCTGCTGGGTCAAAGTGTGGTTGCTGCCACCATCACCCATCCTGACTTCAGCTCCGGAACCTTTGTGAGCCAGGAAGCAGTACATTGTTCATCATGATCCCAATCCATACATTTAATGAGTCAAAAGTGTTTACAGAAGGCATTTCATTTTGTCAGAATGTATCCTTATATGATTGATCAAAAGATGACTTCATATATACTTTAAGTGGCAGTTAATGTCCAGGGGGAGACACATTTTAGCTTGTTACAGTCAAAACCAACTAAGGATGTTGTGTAACCCTAAAGAGAAACAGAAATATTCATCTGGGAGAGTGGCTCTCCAAACATTTTCATGAATGTGTATTGATGTTTAAGATACCATGCAATTCTTTATTATCTTTCTATATGGCAATAAAAGTGTCAGAAATGTTCTATATCATAATGGGGGCCAAAATAAAACAAACGTTGTGTAAGATGTAAATATGTTTTTCTTTATTTTTTAAAAAGTGTTCACTTACATTCTGGGACATATTCCATATTTTGTATAGATTTATAAAAGGAGCTTTTCTATTAGGTTTTAAGCTCACGCTACTTTACTTGGTCAGTGAAAGCATTCTAAAAAAAAAGGAGTTTTCATCCCTCAGTCATACTTTGCTTGTTGTTTTGTTTTTATTCAATTCTGTTTAATGGATATTTTGGTTTACCTTGCTTTTTCACACTGTCAACAAAGAACAACTTTATAATTTTTCACAGACTTTCTCCCAAAATTATTTGCTTTTATTATTACTGATAAGACACCCTTGCATTGTCCCTTGAATAATATGTATTTTTAAAAAGATCTGATTTTAAGTCTGCAGAGCTGCCATGTCCCCAGAATCCTCAGGCATTGGTGGAACTGAATTGGCACAGTGTTGCAGAAATGTCATTTTTTAATTATGTGGTTCTGAGGGGAATCTATTATCTACTGCTGAGATGTTGAAATCAGACAATTTATCTCCAAGGCAGTTCTGTCTACAATCTAGAATATATATCTCTTGTCACTGCAGGAAAAAAAGAATGAAAGGATGTTTTTTATTTCTGGTGCCTTATGTTTATAAATTTATTCTTTTTAACTCTGTCAAAAGAGAGAGAGATGAAGTTGTAATGAATCTCTAGGTGGGTTGTTCTCTTTCTACATGCTCTTTGAAGATTGCCCAAGGTCAGAAATTTTATTGTCTCTCATTCATGAAAACTCCCAGAAGTCCCCTAGGTAGGACAACGAATTGGATTAGGAAAGGCAGAAATATGCAGGGAACACAAAAGATAAAGATGTATCTGTGTGAATATATGGATTAGAGAACTAATTTCCTGGATGGGGAATGGCATTGATGTTTATAAGCTTTACATAAAGAATTGTTTTTCAAAGTTCCTTTTTGTATAATGTACCAATAACTTTATTTAAATGTAAGCTAATACATCACTAGTCAAATTCACAGTTTCTGAATTATTTGCAATTATGTGCAATTGTACCAGTTTTGCCCTATCATAGCTCCGAGTCATTCATAGCACAAAGTAACTAAGACGTATGTTTCAAGTGGCTTTTGCTTTAAAAAAAAAAAAAAATGAGGCACTTTTTAAAAGAATCCATTTAAATTTTCCATAATCTGTGCTGAGTTTCTTTTCTCCCTTCTTCCCTCATATTTTGTAAAAGTAGCAAGATTTAATAATAGTAATAATAACAATAGTGGAACGCTCCCCATCTAAATTGCCATAGCTGCACTGCCCTCTAGTGGTCATTTTAGGAAACAGCGAGAAGCATTGCATATCTGAAAGCTACTTCTGTAAGCTATTAAAAGGGATAGATTTACTGTTAAGTTGATGGTTTGCTGAGTTTTGTTTAGACAGAATGGGTTAGGACACTTTACATCACTATTGAAAAATTAGTATTCATTATCTGCATTTTCCCCTTCTGACATGTATTTAATGGGTCTGGTTTTACTTTCATCCTGACACTTTTAAATTGATCGTATGAATTTAATGCATGACAACAAGATTTAGGGACCAGGCTAGAAACTATGAATTCTACTTTCACCTTAGTCATGAAAGCCAAATGTGTGATTTTGGGACAGTCACACTCTTTCAGTTCACATCATCATGCTTGAGTGACCAGCCAGGAATAATAATAACAATAATAATAATAATAATACTCAGCCGCTGCAAAAAGATCACACAGACTGACTACAAGCATAGACACGGTGCTGTGGCACAGATGATCCAATGGAACATGTGCCAGAGCTACCATCTACCAGTGGCAAAGTACTGGTGGGATCATAAGCCCCAAAAAGCAAAACTACTGTGGGATTTCCAACTTCAGACTAACCAAATTTTGAAACATGATAAACCAGACATTGTGATTGTGAAGAAAAAGAGAGTATGGCTCATCGACATTGCAATCTCAAGAAACAGCACAATTGAGGAGAAGCAGCTAGAGAAATTGGCGAAATATGAAGATCTAAAAATCGAGTTACAATGACTCTGGCATAAACCAGTGAAAGTGGTCCCAGTGGTCCTTGGCATGCTGGGTGCAGTGCCAAAGGATCTCAGTGAACGTTTGAAAACCATCGGAATTGACAAAATCTCCATCTGCCAAATGCAGAAGGCTGCTTTACTGGGATCGGCACACATAATTGACCACTACATCACGCAGTCCTAGGTGCTTGGGAAGCACCCGACTGGTGATGAAATACGAAATCCAGCATAGTGATCTTGTTTGCTGTGTTGTATAATAATAATAATAATAATAATAATAATAATAATAACAACAACAACAACCACAATAACAATAACAATAACAACAACTACTACTACTACTACTACTACTACTACTACTACAACAATACCATCTTGACTTTCCTTTGTGACCTCAAGGTGGTTACTCATTTTATCCTTGTCGTCTTCTGTTAGTTGGGTTGATAGATCACTCTTTCACTAGATTCATGATGGAATTCCAGTTGATGTAGATGCTCAAAGTTTTTATAATATGTTACAGACAAACAATTGCCACAGTACTTCTCATAAATGTGAATCCCCACTGTTGTACATACTCCTGGTCAGTTGGAAGATGATGAAGAACTTGAGGACTCAGATATAGATAGTGTTTATGAATTAGTGGTGGGCCCGGGGTTACAGGTAGTAGAACCGGTGGGAGGCCAACCACAGGATGTTGCTATGAGTCCAGAATCTAGTGAGGAAGAATCAGACGTCCGCTGGGTCAATCCTAAATTCAGAAGGGTCCAAAAACATAAGGAACAGGTGTTTGGAAGAAGATATTAAGGGGAGGAATGGGTTAAATACTGGAGTGATGTATTTGGTACATCAGGGGGTCAGTGGGGAAAAAGAGTGGAGTTTCAATGTTGTAGGGCTAAAATGAAAGGTGTTTCCGTTCAGCTCCCAAGCAAGCAAATGCATTCTGTGTTATTTTTCAGTCATTTCTGCTGTTATTGAATCATGCTGTGGGTACATAAATCTTGTTAAATGGAGGAGGCTGGGAGGAATGCATGAGGAATGCAATTAAGAAAGATAACGGGAGGAAGAGGAATGTGCTAGTATGAACTGTATTTTGAATACGGAAGGGAAGAGAATAAAGATGGAGTTTCTTTGTTTATGAAATACTGCATTTAGTAAGAGTTATTTGTAATTTCTAAAGTTCCACCAGAAACCAGACCACCCACCATGCACGTCCAAGCTGTTGGCACATATATGTAGAACAGACTTTAGCTGCTTATATTTTCAATTAATAGTCTGTGGAATATATCACATATTCCTTCATGATCTTTAATTGTCTTATTCAAATGTTTCAATGTCTTTCACTGATCCTTATAGTAGAGAAGAAATTTGAATTCATACTAATGAGCAAGGACTGCTAGCACTTCTGAAGTAATCAATGTGCGTTAAAATAGTAAGATAAAACAGTAATGCAAATATAGCTGTAAATATACAAGAGACAAAATATTGAATCATTACTCATTTTCTTCAGTCTTTAAAATATGAATCTGCCTCTTTCCTTTCTCACACCTCCTTGAAACACTTCCTTGCAACACAACATTAAAGATAGATTTTTCCCCCCACTCGCCCATCTTATCTTTTTCCCAGACACAATGAATCCCTTGTTTTATAGGTTCCTTGTTTTAGTTGCTAGATCAGGTCTGAAACTTTAATGTATCTGGCAAACTGCAAGAAAGCTTATAAAGATAAGAAAGGAGAAAGGAGAGAGGTCATTTTTGCAGTGATTCTTTACTAAATGAAAACAACTCCATGTAGTAGAAAGAAGAAAGGGAAAAAAAACCCACCCAGCCCTGCAAAGAATGGAATTTGCTTCATAATCCTGAATAACTAAATTTGACGTTTTTCCTTTACATTCAGGAACTGAATGTTCCCAATGTGCCATTTAGAAACCATTAACACATCCTTGCTAAATAACTTTGCATTTATCATAAAGTACATTGAGATCTTATAAAACTTGGCCTCTAGAAGACTCCAAGGAGTTAATTGACACACTATGTTGGAATAAGCTGTACTCTTTATCTTCCATTCATCTTGATATGAGTTTAGTTATTATACATTTTGTAATTCCATAATAGAATCCATCTATATATTTATAACTATTCCTATGTATAAGATGCACATGTGTGTTGATGCATTAAGTCTATCCTAACTCTAATTGAATCCTGTGAAAATGAGCGGAGACATTTTCTTCTTCTTTTTTGTCTGGGAGTGTGAAAGTCTACAGGAGAGATATTATCACCTCCTGCATGATTTGAAACGATGATTTGTAGGTGTTTCTTTAGCATACCTTCATATTTTAAATCTAACAAACTTGTAGAGAATATTTTATGCCTTTTCCCCAACTCACTGTCATCAGTTTATCCGTGGTCCTTGGACAGAAATTCCAGTATCTTGATGTATCTGTAAGCACCATATAATATTTCCTGAATGGTGTGATAACAAGTAAAGCACCCCAAAATAAAAATACAAATCACAAAGATTATCAGTCTTTATAAATCACATTTATAAAGACTGATAAACAATGCAAAAGTCTTATGTTCTGTTTGGATAACACAAATCTGGTTAGGTCTGATCAAAGACAATAAAAGAAACACACATACAGACAATATACACTGGGATTAGATCCTCCAATCAGAATGCCAAGACTGGAGGAGAAACCCCAACCAAATTGTGAACAGGAATTTTATACCCATTTGAATAATATTAAATTATCTCATTACAGATCCAAAATGATGCTGTAATCAGAAAAAAACATTGAAATGGCAACCTAACCCTCTGCAGAATATTCAATTAGAGTACCCCATTAAGAAACCTCACATGATCAGGCATTGCTAATGTGCTTAAAAGAGGATTTGAAAACTTGGTAGTGAAAATTGCAATACACATGGAAGCAACTTTCTGTAGAGGTAGATAATGCAATTCATCTTATTATAAGCATGTCTTATTTTTCAGTGTGAAAAATGGAATTGGAGAAGGACTTCTCATTATTATCATATGACGAACTGTATGCCTGAGCTGGATATTGTTCTGCGTGTCTCAACTGCCCGTAATTACAGGGTAATTAGTTCAGAAAGACCCACACCCACACAATAGAAGGAAAACCCCAAAGTCTTTATCAACAGAAAAACAGAAACAGCTCCCTTTTTAAATGTCAAAGGGATTTTCTGGTACACACAGGCACAGGTTAAATGCAATCCAATTGCTCACCCAATAACTGGGAAATTGAGTCCAATTCTAAAGTCGAGAATGTCCACACACAATCTTGAACAGCAAAAACCACGATCTTGACGAAACTATGAATCAGATAAACTGCCATGAGGCTAAAACAGCAGGCTGCTCTTTTATCTGTAGCACTAATTACAGCAGCCCCACCCAACCACAGGTGGCCTCATTTATCTCCTGTAATAATCCTTCAGTTGTTGTCTCCTATGCATCACTCTACACATGCGTGGATGTGTCATACATTCTTGTTCAGAATCCAGGAATGATAAGGATGATTGATCTCCTCCTGGGCTTTCTGCCAAACTCCCTTCTTCCAAGTCACCCCCACCGTCTTCTTCTTCCGAGGAAACTTCACTACCTGACTCTGTCGGCAATAAAACAGGCCTATGACATGTTGATGTTTCCCCTGCATCCACTTCCACATTCCTTGGGGCAGGAGCTGGGCCAGAGCCAACCACAACAGATATTGTGATATTTTTGGAACCTACACAATATGTGACAAACACTATGAACTGTGGACAGCTGCTTTCCAATATTGGGATAAAATGAAAAGACTTGGCAGGGACACCAGATTTGGTAGTTTACACAGCTTAAATCATATATTTTTGAGAATTAGAATGCCCATACCAAACTCTAATGATTTTTTTATTGCAGCAATAATAGGTTTACATGATGTTCACTTATGAAGGTCTTTACATTAGCCAAAAAAACACAAATAAAAATCAGTTAGATCCATATGGTGCAAACCAGATTTGATTTGATTTGAATTGGATGTTTGTTACGATTTGTTTATGCCTTGTTGTGAGCCGCCCCGAGTCCGCGGAGAGAGGCGGCATACAAATCTAAATAATAAATAAATAAATAAATAAATGTTTAAACATTCAAACAGGCCATTATTCAATTTAAGTTTTTGATTTGACACAACAAGACAATCCAGTTCAATCCAAGTTGCTTTGAGATTTTTTTTTAAAAGAAATCAGTATTTGGCTTTAAAATAGGAAGAATCCAGGTTTGGATTCAAAGAGCTGCTTTTCTACAGTCTACTATAGTGACATTTAAAATATCCAAAGATGGTATCCATACCATTCCTTCTTGATGGTCTGGTATGAAAATAACAGAGATGATGGAATAAAGGTCATTAATTTGCTTAGTTTCAGATGGATAACATTAAAAGTTTTATCATCCATTGAAAATGGACATTTTCTTCTCCTTCTCAACAATGAAATTTCAGGCATGCCAAGAGGTTTTAGACTACCTTTAACAAGTAGGATTTCTTTCAGTCAGTTGTCAGGGACAGCAGCAACAACAAGATTGGAATTTCATGCCACAAAAATAGGAAAATCAGAGAAAACTTCCCAAAGATGCTTTTTCAAGAAGCAACTGGACTTTTTTTTCCCCTATGAAGATATTTCACTTCTTATTCAATAAGATTCCTCAACTGACAGCTGAAGAATCCAGTTGGCTCCTGAAAAAGCATCTCTGGGACAACCATGACCTGGATAACTGAAAATCTTCATGGTATCCGTACCATTAAATCAATAAAAATGGGACATGTGCCTGGCACCCATTTTGTCATTATCAAAATAATTTTACATAATGTAAATTATAAGGTCTTCAATTGTACATAACACAAGTCTACATTTTTTGTAATCATTGCAGTTGACCGTATACTTTTCTGAATCATCAAAAATACAGTATGTATAGTTTTTCTGTAGCAGGTATTATAAGGTATAGGAAATATATTGGTGACATTAAGAGAACAGTAACATAGGTCTACAAAAAAAATTTTTTTTTCTAATCATTGCAGTTGACCTTGTACTTTTCTGAATCATTTTTTTTGTTCTAATTTCAAAAATGTATATAGTTTTTCTGTAGCAGATATAGTTTCCATAGAGCAGCATCATTATTATAAGGTATAAGAAATATACTGGTAACATTAAGAAAACAGTAATCTACATATCAGAAATAACATAATTACAAAAATGCTTTTATATCAGACACTTTATGTGATAGAGCAAAACTAAACATATTTTTGGAATCAGCACATCAAACTCCATAAAACAGACATATTACTTTTGATGGTGATTTTTTGTGTGTGTGTTGACCAGTGTAATGTAAATTATAAGGGGTGGCTCACATATTGAGAAGGTTGGGAGATGAGTTAAATTCCCAACTGAATTAACAGGAGTAGCATAGAAGAAAACCGCTCTATTAGACCAAAAGTGCTCTTTTCTTTCAAAATGAAACTGGAACTGATTTTTCTTTGAGGAAAAAGAAGCAAACATTTCATTTCTCATCCAAGGAACTTCATTAGATGCTGAAAAAAAGTTGCTTTTTGAAATGGGGGGAGGCCAGTGAACAATGGCTGAAGGGGCTTAAGATTGCAGGAACTCTTCTGTTTCATTAGCTATTTTATCATTAGAATTAATCAGCTTCCATTTCAAAGGTTATTACTGTTACACATTGATTAAAATTATCTTTAGTGATTGGGTTTGGTTAAACCTCACTGTCAGGGGTATATTAAATGAGACTACTCATCTTCATAAAATGGATGTCTTTGAATACACCTAGCCACTATTTAAAAACTAACTATCTTAACCCTGGTCACAAAGCATTTTCATCTACCTAATATATTCTCAAAGGCTAGTTTGTATCCCTGTCATTTGCACCTTCATTATCTCATTAGTGCTTCAAGGGAGGAGGCTTATGTATATATATAGCTGGTCTCAGGATGTAACTATAATACACAAATTCTGTGATGAAAACTTAGAGTCTTTACAAATCAACTGAAACCCTTTTTATTCTCTACATGAATTCACATCATTTCTACTTAATTGCAGTGTATATTTAGCCACAAGCCTGTGTAAACAAGGCTTTGCTAACTCTAGCTGATCTTGGAGGCTGAATACCAAGACTCACTGGCCATTATTCTAGGTGACTTTAACAAAGGTAACAAAGAGCTTCCAAAATATTGTCAGCATGTTAATTGTCCCACCAGAGACAAGAATACTTTAGACCATTCTGCATAACACTAAAAGATACTTATTGCTCCTTACCATGAGCAGCTCTGGGCCACTCTAATCATTGCATGAGTAACCTTATACCTGCTTACAAACAAAGATTTAAAGTCACAAAACCAACAATGAAATCAGTGAGGGCTTGGATTGAAGAGGGAAAGTTAAAGCTACAGGCTTGCTTCGACTACATGGGCTAGAATATTTTTTGAAGATACCTCTGCGGACCTGGATGAACTCACAGATACTGTAACACCATATGGTCAGCTTCTGTGATGACCTATGTGTACCAACCAGGAACTTGCGAATATACAGTAACAATAAACTTTGGTTGACAGTTAAACTTAAGCAGCTATGCCATTCCAAAGAGGAAGCCTACAAAAAAGGTGATAGAATATTTTACAATCAGGTCAGAAATGTATTAACAAGGGAGGTCAGCAAAAAGAAGCTACTCTGAAAAGCTAAGGAATCAATTCTCAACAAATGAACCAGCAAACATGTGCAAAACTCTTAAAAATATCACTGATTATGGGCAACTTCCTTCCTGAGCTGAAGGAAATCAGTGATTGGCAGATGAGCTGAAGGAAATCAGTGATTGGCAGATGAACTGAATGTGTTCTACTGCAGGTTTGAAAGGAGACTACAGCCACCTATCCTGACAATCTCCATCCCAGACACATCAACAACAGCCAAACCTCCTACAACTGACCCTATCTCATTGGGTTCACAACCCATGGTGATCACAGAAAAGGAAGGCAAGATCTATTGCACAGACAAAAGCCAGGAAAATAATTGGGTCTAAACAAGATAACTCCTTCATACTTAACCAAATTGCCACCCCACCCCCCCTACAGCTAGCAGTAGAAGCAGTACCTGAACACACTTGTAAGTGGATCATAAGCTTCCTAACAAATAGGAAGCAGCAGGTGAAACTAAGCAGAATCATATCAGATACCTGTACATTAGCACAGGAGCCCCCAAGCCTGTGTACTTTCACCACTTCTCTTCTCTCTATATATCAACGTCTGTATCTCAAATGATCCATCTGTTAAACTACTGAAGTTTGCAGATGAGACAACAGTGATTGGTCTCATTTGAGACAACAATGAAACTGCATATAGATGGTAAGTTGAACAACTAGCGTCGTGGTGCAACCAGAACTATCTGAAACAAAACACACACCAACCTGTAGAAATGGTGTAAGTTAAGTTAAGTTAAGTTAAGTTAAGTTAAGTTAAGTTACGTTACGTTACGTTAAGTTAAGTTAAGTTATGTTAAGTTAAGTTATAGGCTGCCCAATTCCTGATGGACTCTGGGCAGCATATAATAATAAAAATGATATTCAACAATTAAAATTCCCATACAAAAAACAATCATCCCTTCTGGGCTAGAGCAAGGTGCTTATAGCTCACCGGCTGCAGGCCTGCTGGCAAAGCCATATTTTTAAGGCTTTCCAGAAGGCCAGGAGGGTGGGAACGGTGCAAATCTATGGGATAATTGATTCCAGAGCTTAGATTTTAGAAGAAACCCTCCCATTCTATTAGACAACACAGTATCAACAGTAGAGACCTTCACATTTCTAGATTCTATCATATCCCAAGACCTAAAATGGTCACCTAACATCAAAAACAACATCAACAAAAGCACAACAAAGAATGTTCTTTTTGTGCCAACTCAGGAAGCTCAAACTGCCAAGGAGCTGCTGATATAGTTCTACAGAGGAATCATTGAGTCTGTCATTTGCACCTCTATAACTGTCTGGTTGAGTTCTGCCACCCAACAAGACAGCCACAGACTTTAGAGAATAATCAGAACTTCAGGAAAAAAAAAACCAATTACTGCCAACCTGCCTTCCATTGAGGACCTGTATACTGCATTAGTCAAAAAGAGTGCTGTGAAAATATGTAATGACCCCTCACATCCTGGACATAAATTGTTTCAATCCAATCCTAAAAACCTGCTGCTATAGAGCACTGCACACCAATGAAATTAGACACAAGAACAGGTTTTTTCCCTGAATGCTGTCACTCTGCTAAACAAATAATTCCCTCACCACTGAGAGACTATTCCCTAAGGCTGCATTACTATTACTATTACTATTACTATTACTATTAGTCTTCTCATTGTTTCTATCACCCATCTCCTCCCACTTATGACTGTATGACTGTAACTTGTTACTTGTATCCTTACGGTTTATATTAATATTGATTGTTTCCTTATTGCTTATTTGTACCCTATGACAATCATTAAATGTTGTACCTCATGATTTATTTATTTATTTATTTATTTATTTATTAGATTTGTATGCCGCCCCTCTCCGAAGACTCAGGGCGGGCGATTCTTAACAAATGTATTTTCTTTTAGGTACACTGAGAGCATATGCACCAAAGACAAATTCCTTGTGTGTCCAATCACACTAGGCCAATAAAGAATTGAATTCCATTCCATTCCACTCTTTACTTTGGGTGTAGCTATGGATTCCAGGTGCCTACAGGCTTTGTCCACCATGCAGTCTGCTAATTTTCTTATTAAAAATAGAATCTTATATAACTTGGCATTACTTTGGAAGCCCCCAATCTTTTACTTTCAGAAGTTAACCTGATTAGTTAACTACTCATGACTTCACAGAGGGCCCATCACATTTTCAATGCTACCCCAGCATTCTCCATATAGTTAATATAAATGGCTGCATTGAATTCTGCAAAGGCTCCAGAAATAATAGAAGCACACTGCAAAATAGTCTGAAAGGCCCATTTGAAAATGAGCCAATAGGATTCAATCAAAGTTTTGGCAAATCAAAGCATTATTTTAGTACTTTGCAGAGCCCTAAAAGCTATATGGATAATTATATTAAGATTAATTTTTGAAGTGTTTTATCCCTGCACCCCCAATGCATTGTATCACCAGTAAAACATTGCACAGAATATACATTCTGGAACCATCAAGTGTATCAGGGCTTACATTACTGACTGCAACTGGCAGTAAAATTAACTAGCTTATGGAACCTCCTGCTGTAGAAAGTATGCTTCTTAGAGGCTATTCAGTACGTTATTGGATTTAAACATCACTGGAGGAGAGCGAAAGTGAGATACAGAGAAGACAAGATTTTTTGCCTCTTCTCAAGAACCATTTTCTACTTAAGAACCCAAGCCGGGAAAAATTTCCCAAGGAAATTTGAGAGCAGCATGAAAGCCCAGCCAGTTTCCTGCCATTCCCCCATTAATCCTGGCCATCTTGGGCTTTTCTGGGCTGCCAGAGGAGCCTTTCAGTGATGCTTAAGGAGGCTTTGGCAGTCCAGAGTGAACGGAGGGAGGCGCGTGCTCCCCCTTGCCGCCTCAGAGTCCCTCTTTTTTTTTTAAGCCTAAAGTTTTGGATTTTTTTGAGTCACCTCACCTCACCTTCTTCCTTCAGCAGTGACTGTCCTCCTCCTCTTCTTCTTCCTCTGCCTCCTCCCACCCAAATTCTGAGCTTTTCTTTCTTTCCTAATGGTTTTGCATGCATTATTTGCTTTTACATTGATTCCTATGGGAACAATTGCTTCTATTTACAAATTTTTCTACTTAAGAACCTGGTCATGGAATGAATTAAGTTCTTAAGTAGAGGTACCGCTGTAATTAGTTATTATGACTCTACTCCGAGTCCTCAGAGAGGGGTGGCACACAAATCTAAATAATAATATTATTATTATTATTATTATTATTATTATTATTATTATTATTATTATTATTATTATCATTATCATTATCATTATTATAATTATCATCATCATCATCATCATCATCATCATCATTATTGATGATGATGATGATGATAGATTAAAGGCTGCTAGTGAGAATATTGGCCGAATATTAACTGTCATGAACTTGATTCTGATTTTTTTTCTCAATTTTTGTCCAAGCATTTCACCATTTATGTATCATTTTCATGGGTTTGTTTTACAGAATATAGTGTAGGGTGAAACATATAAAATTTTCAAATTAGTGTCCAGATATCCAGTCTTCTAGGTATTTAATTTAGCCTATCACATATAATAGTTGTAAGAGCAATGTCCTGGGTTCCTTGAATATAGAGAATACAAAAGTTTAATCCATAAATATTGTCACACAACCTGTTCAGTTTCTTTCAAAAATCTGATTTGAGTATTGAGCTTAGAACTGTGTCACAGAAACTGAATAACTACATTTCGAAAATTGTATTTATCTCAAACTACAAATCAGATCAGTCATTTTAAAATGTAAGCTAAGAGGTTAGATGGCTAAATAAAAGTAGATATTCATTTCATTTCATTTTATTGTTGTTTTGTTATCAGTATATACAAATGTTGCCTTCATGGTGAAAAGGGTGAACCAATTGATCAATTGATCACTGGCTGCAGTATAATTTTACAGACTGCCTATAAAACAGTTATCAAAGTTATTCATTGTAGACTTTGCCAGAGTTTTGGATTTAAATATAGCAAAAAAAACTATTGAGACTATCAAGTTAAGAAAGTTTTTGGAAAATGAGCAGGATAAGATCTTAAGTAATTTTAAAGATCCAAACAGACAGGAATCATGTCTGATAATAACAATAACTGAAAAGAAGAAAGTCTGGTTCATTGATGTTACTATTTGGGGTATTGGTAGTATTGAAAAAAAGTAATTTGAAAATATAGGAAATAGTACAAATAAAATTTGAACAGTTATGGAAAAGTAAATCTGCTGTTATACCAATTTTGATTGGAGCCTTTGGAAAAATGCCTAAAGGACTTTTTTGATACCTAAAACTACTGAACGTCGTAATTTTACAAAAAAAAAACAACAGCCCACCTGGCTTGGGACTGCCTATATTCCTAGACACTGAAAAAACACAATGAGCCAATCAATATTCCCTGACCAGTTGTTGTCGTGTTGTTCAGCCACTAAGTCATGTCTGACTCTTCATGACCCCATAGCACATAAGGCTCCTCTGTCCTCCAATATCTCCAAGAGTTTGACCAAATTCATATTCATTAAATTGATTACACTATTTAACCATCTCATCCTCTGCCACCCCTTCTCTTTTTCCCTTCATTCTTTTCCTACATCAACGTATTTTCCAACTTTTCCAGCAAAATGGTATGTGTGTATTCCATCTTGTCCTTTCTCCCACAGCATAACACTCTCAAAGTAACAAAAATCCAATAAGGAAAAGAAAATAAATCAAAAATTTGCTGGAAATTCCATAATTATGTTTTCATGATATTGTGCATGGAATGCGTGGAAAATTAAAAGAACAAAGTAAGGCATACATACGCCCCGAGTCTACGGAGAAGGGCGGCATACAAATCTTAATAATAATAATAATAATAATAATAATAATAATAATAATAATAATAATAATAATAATATCCAAATCAGGAAGGGGTACAATGTAGCAGCAAAACCAAATGATTGTACGGAGATTTTCCCAGGCAAGTCTGCTTGAATTTTGAAAAATAAAATAAAATTAAAGACATAACATACTTCATCATTTATGCACAAGTAGAAATAAAAGTCCAAAATCTGTTTTGGTAGAGTAATCTGCTTCAACCAGGGCATACATAGAGGGGAATTTACTCTCATAACTGCAGCACAGTGCACACAACAAATCTCAAAATAGCTGCAACGCTATTGCAAATAGCTGTTATGTTATTGCAAATGAGTCATGATATGAATCTTATCTTTGTTGTCTGCCTTCATGCTCTTTCTGTAGCCAACATACTGTCAGATAAAAGATAAATTCTGGATTCTTGTTATCCTCATAGAGGTCCCCGTAAAGTCTTATTTTAAGGATGCTAACATTTCTCTTTCCATTAATTTTTGAACCCCAAATATAAGCCTCAGTGAAGAGTCTGATCATTTTATATTATGCCATTAACCTGACTGAATATCAGTCAAATGTATAACTATTTCTAAGTTCTGAAGCAGAAATTGTAAATACCAATTTCTAGAGGTCCTATTCAGGAAAACATTGGTTTGGGGGTTTTTTTTGGCACTTCCTTGTTTCTATTATTTCACACTTTCATGTTTTGCCAAGGGACAATTTTGAGACCGCTGGATTCTTAAAGGCCCTGATCTATAAAAATAAGAATGGTAGTAAATTCCATTCTTTTGATAACTAGAGTGTGCCTTTCCATTGCCTTAGAGAAAGACAAGAACCCTACTCAGGCATATGGAGACATTTATAGAACATTGTGAAATTATTTTCCTCTTAATGATAGATAACCACATGAAAAAAATAATAATTTAGCATCTTGCTTATTATTGCAAACAATATCATTTTATACAAATACAGCTAATTTAATTATGTACAGAAGTACAGCTAATTTAATTATGGTCAATTCCTTGATCTGCTGCCTTTTCTAGTAGTTTCCAAGCAAACATTAAGTAGCTAAAAGTGGAAGTCTTTAAGGCAAACTTCTATAAATCATATGATATGCATTATTTTTGTAATATCTTTCTCCCAGGAGTGGTGAGGGAATGGGGATTTTGCAGTATCCTTCCTCTGAAATAAGGTGGGAATGGAGTTTTTGCAGTATTTATTTATTTATTTATTACTTAGATTTGTATGCCGCCCCTCTCCGAAGACTCGGGGCGGCTCACAACATGTAAAAAACAAATCATAAGCAATCCGACAGATTTAAAATATTTAAATATTTAAAAAACCCCATATGCTAACAGTCACACACACAGACATACCATGCATAAATTAAACGTGCCCGGGGGAGATGTTTCAGTTCCCCCCATCCTTCCCCTCTCCACCAAGCCATGCTCACCAAGCCACATCCACAGAACCGATAGTAAAAAAAAAAGGGGGGGGGTCACCACTGATCTGAAGCATGCCTATTTCTCCTCTTTTATTGTATTAGCAAACTGTCATCCATATGCGAGCAATTTAGATAGGACTTCACTGATGAAATCACTCAGGTTCACCAAAGCTTTGAATCTGCAGAGTCCTTAAGAGCAGTTATGGCACTATCTTTTTAGCCTGCAATATACTCACTCATGATACTTTACTGGGAATTTGAGGCACCCATGATACCTTACTAGATTATCTGTTGGAACTGAAGATTTGGGGCACTGCCTTATTGCAATTCTGTTCCTTCTTTAGTGGGAAGTTTCAATAAGGATCCGGATGGAAGAAAACAAACTGAAGCTAAATCAAGATAGATCTCCTATTTGTGCAACAAGATTCTCTGTCAGTGTCATTTTTGGATATCAGGTAGTACCATGAAAGAGAAGCTTCGTGAATTGAGGAGGCTTTTATATTTGCATTAACTTCCAGAACAATAACTGGAGGTTGAGACTAAAAGGATTTGGCCCAATTGCAGCAGGTGCAATACTTGTGAAACTGCCTGGTGGAGGACAAACTAATTATAGTTATTCATACATCACCATTACATGACTGAATATTGCAATATGCTTTACACAGAGTTTCTCTGAAACACTTCTCAGAAATTGCAACTGGTGCAGAATACAGTAGCCTGCATACTTACTATCCCCCATTTTTAGGAACGTATTAAACCAATCCTGTGGACCCTTCATTGATTGTCTTTGAGAAGTTGCTAAAAACTAAAATATTCCAGAGGGAAATTAATTAATTTAATGCATTGAACTATTATTTCATTATTACTTATTAACTATTGTTATTACTTTGTTGGTATGTAACCATGAATGCTTTAATCTTCTCATGATCTTCTCATTGTTCCCAACACCAATCTCCTCCCACAAATGACTATATGACTGTAACTTTGTTGCTTGTATCCTTACAATTTATATGGATTGGTTCCTAATATGATTGAATTGCTTATTGTTCCTGCACTATCATTAAATATAGTACCTTATGATTCTTGACAAACGTTTATTTTATGTACACTGGGAGCATATGCATCAAGACAAGTTCCTTGTGTGTTCATTCACATTTGGTCAATAAAAATTCTATTCTATTCTATTATTTGTTATGTGTTTTATACCTTGCAAACTCTGAGAATCAAACCATGGTACTAATCAAATGGTCCTTTTTGACAATTACTAGCTTAAAAATAGCTTAGGCTATAACGAGGTTCCATGATTATAACACAGAAAGAATTAATTTGTATTTACAGAAGTGTGATTTTGTTTCTCTGACATTTTGCAGCCAAAGACAAGCTTGGCTCTTCAATACCACAGATTAGAAAGTTTTCTGGTGCTTGTAAAATATAATTATCACAGTTCCACTATGTTAGAATTTAGGCATTCATTTATTTTTTTAAACTATGGAATGATCTCTCTAGACCTTTTCCGTAGAACGATTAACATTTAAAATATGTGCTAAGGAATGGTGTTTAGGAAATCATTATTTGATGCAATCCCAAATTATGTTGACAGAGTATAATTTTTTCTCATATTGTGGAATGAGGAAATGATTTCTTTCTGCAGTGTAAATACTGTCTTTAGGAGGAAAGTGATAAATTGTCTTTTAAAATGCACACAAGAGGTTCAGGCCGCAGTTTATTAGAAGTTATGCCAGTGAACAAAAAGCATATATAATCAGGAAACTTTCCTAAACTAAGAACTAAACAGCAATTAAATTCTTGTCAATATTCATGTTCTTAAAGAAAAGTATGACCAAATAATAGTTCAAATATAATTTTCTACATTGTGCTTTAAAAAATCCTGTTGCATCTTCAGCAACCAGAGCAATTCACACAAACATGTACACAAACTCATCCATGGCCCAAAGGTGCTTTTTCAAGAGGCAACTGGACTTTCTTGTTTTTCTTTGAAGATGTTTCATTCCTCATCCAAGAAGTTTCTTCAATTTACTGAAGAAACCTCTTGGATGAGAGGTGAAATGTCTTCAATGAAAAACCAGAAAGTCCAGTTATCTCTTGAAAAAGCACCTTTGGGACAACCATGACCTGGATGACTGATAATCTCCATAGACAAAGCCACACATCATCACAATTGTAGTTCCAGGACTTCTTGGAGTATCACACATTTAAAAAATTAGTACGACCACATTCGGTCCAACCAATTTTTTTTCTTTTATTTTTTTTTCATTTTCATTTTTTAAAAGCTTTAATAGTAGAAAGCACTGGACTAGACAACTGCTGTATGAAATATATATATATTGTGAATACTTACAGGTAGCCCTCAACTTACATTCATTTTGTGACCATTCCCCTTGCTGCTCGTGGCAGCTCCATCATGAGCGGCAGCACAGCTCCATCACGTGCAACAGCACAGCTCTTTCTGCTCACTCGCTACGCTCATGGTGGCTCTGCCATGAGCAGCCTACCGCTCCACCACGGCACCATCCAGTAGCCGGCCCTTACCTGGTTTGAGTGCTCTGCTCTCCTGCTGAATAGATGGGCCACTGTGCGGGGCCCGGGCTCCAGCCACACAGCCTGTTCCGTTCTCTCTCATGCTGCAGGCATCTCTTGGCACCAAGATGGCACCACGAGCGAGTCATGGCCTTTGGGAGCACAGCGATGCTGCTACGAAAGGCCATGACTCACTCAGAGCTCTATTGCCATGTCAAGAGATGTCTGCAGTGCAGGAAAGCAGAAAGCAGGTCACACACACACACAAAAAAGTATTTTTTACTGGAATGCACCGTTTGCGCGTGCATGGTGCATGCACCCCCAGTGGCAACAGACCAAGACTACATTCTCAGTTTCTGCTGCTGGAATAGCATTCCCAGTGTACCATGTGGCCCATCCCTGCTTGTAAATCTCTTGAATACAAAGAAAGCATTGCCTAGAACAGTGATAGCTAATCTTTTTTTTCCTTGGGTGCCAAAAGAGTGTGGGTGTGCGGTATCGTGCATGTGTGAGTGCCACACTCATAATTCAATATCTGGGGAGGGTGAAAAGAGCTTCCCCACCCCCTAGAAGGCCTCTGGAGGTGAGAAATGGCCTATTTTTCAACTTCTGATGGGCACAGTGGGCTCATGTTTTGCCCTCTCCAGGCTCCAAAGGCTTCCCTGGAGCCTGGGGGAGGGTAAAAATGTCCTCCCCATCCCCCCGGAGGCTCTCTGGAAGCCAAAAATGCCCTCTCAGAGCCTCTGCGTGAGCCAAAAATCAGCTGGCCGGCACACACATGCACATTGGAGCTGAGCAACGGCTCACGTGTCAGCAGATATGGCTCCACGTGCCACCTTTGGCACCCATGTCATAGGTTTGCCATCACTGGCCTAGAACTATGGGGAAATATTGAATATTATATTTTGCAGATTTCTTCATGAACAGAAAAGAAAGATTTTTGAATAATTTAGCAATATGGAAATGGAACCAAAGTTACACATCTATTCACTCAGACAGATATTGAATTTATTCATTCAGTTTCTTAATGCGTTTAAACTATAGTTATTTTGTAACCCGTCCAAGGTAATTCTGTCTGAGATGAAATGTTCAGTACATCTCAACCGCTATTTATCCATTTAACCCAATCTTGATACCCTGAGAAATAACTGTTGTGGCCCATAGGGAAAATAGAAATATTGGAGCATCATCAGGGTTATTACTTTAATGAAAATTTTCAAGGATTTATTTATTTATTTTGCTCAATTTATTTTCCCCAACTTTTTTGTATAAAACTTTTTTTTCCCTCTGAAAATACCTCTGGGGCAGGAGGTAGGAAGCACAACTGTATATAAAAAGTTGTTCAGCACCTGAAATTCATTTCCATAAAGGTGCTTTGAACACAAAGTGCATGTTTTCAGCTGCCGGAAGGGAAAGTAATGTCAAAATGATGTCATTTGTGTGATGACATCATCATTCAAATGTTGCCATTATATACTTGTAATCCATCCCACTGTATGAGTCAGATATATAAGACACAGCACTTGCACGATGACATCATCTTTTTCTTCTCTTCTGCTTCTTTCTTTGGCTTGTCCTGCAGATGTCAGCGACAGATCTGATTTATCTGTGGGTCATATAGCTGCTCTCCATAATTACCGCGTAAACTTTGGAAAAGACTACTGACTTGAAAGGTTCTATGATCACATTTTTAGAATCAAATCTAAAACATTATACAGCATAATAAAAATAGCATTTGAATTTGAAAGGGTTGCTCTGTAAGATTAGATAAAAGCTATTTTAACTAATGGCCTGCTTGTTTCTTTGTTTGTTTGTTTGATTGATTGATTGATTGATTGATTGATTGATTTCTATGCCCCCCCTCTCCAAAGACTCAGCATGGCTTACAACATATAAAAACATTAGGTTACAATAAGATTAAATCCAATTAACTTAAAATTACATAACTATCTAAAATCTCTAGTTATATTAAAATCAATCACATCCATTAGTACAGCAACCATACAATTGTTTGTTGGCCAGGGGCTAAAGTCTAATTGGCCCAAGCTTTTATTATTATTATTATTATTATTATTATTATTATTATTATTATTATTATTATTATCATCATCATCATCATCATCATCATCATCATTATCGGCCCAAACTTGGTGACATAAATGAGTCTTTAGAAAAGGCAAGGAGGGTGGGAGCAGTAATCTCCAGGTGGAAATTATTCCAGAGGGCCAAGCCCCCCACAGAGAAGGCTCTTCCCCTAGGTCCCACCAAATGACATTGTCTAATTAACGGGACCTGGAGAAGGCCAACTTTGTGGGACTTAATGGGTCACTGGGATTCATGTAGCAGGAGGCGGTTCTGCAAGTAATATTATGGGAAATAAATGAAAAGAAAGGATATTTGAAACTCCATTGTCAAACAAGTCTGATAATTTAGATGTAGGAAGGTAGTCCATTCATAAATATACATTTTTATCTTTGTGAAGCAGCTCAGTCCATTGAGGATTCTGTATAAATGCCAGAAATAAGAATCCAAAAAAGTGGAGAATCTATTTCCATCTACTGGAAATCCAGTTATCTCAATGGATCCAAACTTATTATGATCAAAGAGCTCTGCTTTCAGCCATACAAAGAGATTTACTTCATGGGAGACTAAGAGGTCATTACGGCTTGAGAGGAAATACCCACAGAATCTCAAAAGTCTGGTATTTAGATGACATTGGCATTTAAAAACAAAATTGAACCTAAAAGATAGAAAGGAAAACTTCACATTACCAGAAGTAATTTGTTCTTTTGTATATTTAACAAGTTCAGCATGAGGCCAGATCTCTGCAGATACAATACTGTTCTATATTCAGGACATGTGTAGTAATGGAAAAGGCATAGCACAGTTATTGGCACTTGCCTCATCTAAATGCTAGGGAGAGTTTGCTTGACCAATCATGGAGAAGCAGTCATTGTGAAATAATACCTTTCCCCCTACAAGCAGTGCAAGCCAATACAAGGGATCACAACTTTATTGACATTACGCCAACAAAATTTGTGAAGTATTACCAGTAATGACATAGAACTCTCCCATACTGATTTCCAATGTAAAATCAAATCACCTCCAGCATATATTTATGCCACCTTTCTTTTCATTGTCATTGTCTCCATTTCTTGGGCATTCAAGATGCATTTAGGGCCAGGTAGACTGAGAAAATTTACTGGGAAACAATGTCATATGTAAACTAGGTGGTGAATGAGATTGTGTGATTAGGATTAAAAGTTAGTTGGTTAGTCAGTTAAGAAGTTAGTTAGCTTAGTTTCTATGCCACCCATTCCCTAAACTCATTTGACAGTCACCATAAATAAATATACAGGATAATTGGAGACTGGAGATAATTGAAGAATTATAACAAAATCTATGTGTAAGACAAATGATCATGTATTATAAATTGTGATTCTAAAAGAAAAGCATGTTAGCAATAGCACTTGAACTTATGTACCATCTCACAGTGCTTTCCAGCCCTCTCTTAGCAGTTTACAGAGTCAGCATATTGCCCCCAACAATCTGGGTCCTCATTTTACCCTCCTCAGAAGGATGGAAGGCTGAGTCAATCTTGAGCCTGGGGAGATTCAATCTGTCAAATTGCTGGCAGTTGGTGATCAGTAGAAGTAGTCTGTTGCAGAAGTAGCCCACAGTTCTGCAGTCTTGCTTTACATAGCCTAACCTCCTGTTTTTTCACCTCAGTAACTTTGCTGTGTGGGATTCCGAGTTTTCGGAGAAAGGCGGCATACAAATCTAAATAATAATAATAATAATAATAATAATAATAATAATAATAATAAGCACTCGACTGGTGATGAAATTACGAAATCCAGAATAGTGATCTTGTTTGCTGTGTTGTATTGACAACAACAACAACAACAACAACAATAATAATAATAATAACCGCTTTACTGGGATCAGCATACATAATTCGCCGCTACATCACGCAGTCCTAGGTGCTTGGGAAGTGCCCGACTGATGATGAAATACGAAATACAGCATAGTGATCTTGTTTGCTGTGTTGTATTGACAACAAGAACAACAACAACAATAATAATAATAATAATAATAATAATAATAATAATTATTATTATTATTATTATTATTATTATTGTTGTTGTTGTTGTCAATACTACACAGCAAACGAGATCACTATGCTGGATTTATTATTATTATTATTATTATTATTATTATTATTATTATTATTATTATTAAACGTTGAGATAGGCTTAATCCTTCCAATTTTGAAATGGAAGATCAGAAAATACTATGATTCTCTGGGTGGCCCAAGAGCCACTGTCAGTGCTCCAATTAGCATTCAAGAAATAAATCCAACAGTCTAAACTTGGGCCTTCTTCCAAGTTCCAATTTATTATCAGAGCCATATTGGTTGCAACCCAAAACTAACTTTTCCTAGAGTATTTCACCCAGATTAAGGTTCATCCTTGTCCCCACACTCCAAAGTTCATCACATGGACCCCTCCAGTTCTCTCAATGTCCACAATCTTCCTCTGTACTTCTGTCTGGTGCTGAACAAAGGATGACTTTGAATCTCTGGAAAGAATTTGTTGCGGCTAGTATTTTTCCTGTCATGCAACCATCCCTCCCCAATTCCCACAATAATGTTCTACTTGTGGTAGGCCAAAGTCTTTAACTTGGCCTGACAGCTTTTCTGTTTTCCCTGTTTTCCAAAAATTTCCAGAGAAACGGGATGAGGTCAACTGTAGATAGTCTAAGGTTAAAGTTTTCGGGGTTTGTGGAAGAAACCACAGAGTCAGGTAGTACATTCCATGCATTGATCATTCTGTTGCTGAAGTTGTATTTTCTGCAGTTGAGTTTCGAGCAGTTTGCATTGAGTTTGAATCTATTTTCTGCACATGTGTTGTTGCAGTTGAAGTTGAAGTATTCATTGACCAGTAGGACATTGTGGTAGATGCCTTTATGAAATACATTTAGATCAAATTGAATGCAATGTAGCTTTAGGTTTTCTAAGCCAAAAATTTCAAGACTGGTGGAATAAGGTCAGTGATGGGCTCCTATGGATATGGTCAGGTACGCAGAACTGGTAGCAAAATTTTGGTCAGATACAAAGTACCAGTAGCAAGATTTTGATTTTGTTTCTTTTTTTCCCTTCTGGGCTCTGGTTATGTTTTTCCTCTTGCAATAAATGAGTTTGAATGTGTATAATTTTAGAAGAGCTGTGTGTGCGTGTGTGTACATACACTTTATATAGTAGATAATCAGGGGTGGGCTACTGCCCGGACAGGGAAGAACGCCGTGGGGTAGCGAAAATGGAGCTCCATCCCAGAACATCCAATGCATAAGCCACACCCACAGGGGTGGTAGTAAAATTTTGGTAGCCTACACTGAATAAGCTTTTTTTTTTTTTGCAAACAGAGGAGTGGAGGATTCTTCTGGTGAAATATTTCTGGACTCTCTCAATTGTATTAATGTCCAATATGCAGTGCGGGTTCCAGACGGATGAGCTGTATTCGAATATTGGTCTGGCAAATGTTTTGTATGCTCTGGTTAGCAGTTTAATATTGCTAGATAATAAGCTGCATAAGATTAGGTTAACAACTCTTAGTTCCTTTTTGGCAATGTTGTTACAATAGGCTCTGGCACTTAGGTCATTAGATATGAATACTCCAAGGTCCTTAACAGAGCAACAGTCATCTACAAGGTTTGTATTTTGTGCTCTGATTCTTTTTGCCAATGTGTAAGACAGAAAATTTATTGGTTGAGATTTGAAGTTGCCAGTTATCAGACCATTGTAATACATGGTCTAGGTACATGATGGTAAACCTATGGCACACGTACCACAGGTGGCACGTTGAGCCATATTGGAGGGCACACGAGGCATTGCCCTATGTCAGCTCCAGTGCATGCATGATTTTCAGCCTGGGGAAAGGCCGTTTCACCCTCCAGATGCTTCAGAAGCCCCAGATGCAAAAAGAATCCCCCAACCAGTGGCAGGAGCTATCTCCATTCCCCTGCCACCACCTCAGCAATTTTAGAAGCTCCAAATGTGCAGCAAGCTTTCCTGGCATCTTTGTATGTTTGCCATAACTGGTCTACCTATTTTTGAAGGATAGAAGTATTGTCAGTGTTGTTGAATAGTTTAACATCATCAGCAAAAAGAACATAGTTACTTATAATATGATCGCTAAGGTCGCTTATGTAAATAATGAATAGTGTTGGTCCTAGAACGCTGCCTTGAAGGACACCACTGGTGACAGGTGTAGGATTTGATAGGGCACTCCCTATTTTAACCATACTTTCAACATCTCACTCCTTCTCTTCTTCTTCAGCATCTTCAAGGCATGTGATTTGCCTTTTCCCCAGGACCTCAGACCATGTGGTTCTGTTGTCCTCCATTAAATTTTTGCAAGCATCTTTCCAAGCAGTCACCAAGCTTCCAGTATCTTTTTCCCCACTTGGAACTGAACTCAGAAGGATAGTCCTTACAACATTATTATAAATAAAATCACTGCTAGGTTTCTTGACAGTCCATACAAGCTACCTTGAAGAACAATCTATGCAAATATGTGTGGAATATTTCAAGCATGTAACTTAATATATTTTTACTGGAACTGATGTGTTTACAAAGCAAGCTGTAACTTAGAAACTGATACTATAGATGTCTGTTTTGCTCCAAATAGAGCTCTTTCCTATATACAGCTCAAAGAAAAGTAGGTAATCTGCATTTTAACAATAGATTACCAGGTGATTATTTATCACCTACTCATTATAGAACAACATAGGTTTGGCCAAGAGAAATCAACCTCTAGAAATCTCTCCCTGTTGCTCAAGGTTTTTAACAGTTTCTCTTCTTCTTCAGCCTTGATTTATAGGATTCTGTCTAACATGTAACGATACCAACACTTTCCAGCTTTAATAAAAAGCTATTTGCTCAGCTATAAACTTAATTTATTGTTATATAATTACTTTAGCAGAGCTATAAATATTAGCCATGCTTAGTGTCACTGATTTTACTGCTACAAACTTAATTTGTAGTGAGTAAAATAAGGTGGTCAGGCTTCAGTACCCCACTAGCATTCTTTTAAAAAAAAATAATCTGCTGTTAATATATGAACAAAAAGACAAGAAACATGAATCAAATATATGAAGAAATATAAACAAAAGTGAACAAAGGAGGAAAAAAGTGGGTGAGAATGAAACACAACCAAATTGGACAAAATACATACTCTGTAGAAACAGATGAATAAAACAAAAACAAAAATCTTGTTCTGAATCAGCAAATTAATCCCTTGGCCCTGTTGAATAATATTAACCAGACTTTGCTCAGTAATTTTAAACATTTAGAAGTTTAGAATCCTGCTACAAATGTGAAAAAAAAATGTCTTTCGTGCTTGTTTATTGCTTAATACAGACCTGGGCAAGATGCGGCCCAAGGGCCAGATGCGGCCTGCCTGCTGTCTGTGACTAACCCGCGGAGGTCAGTCCAACTTTTCTAGATAAGAAATGGGTGTTCAATATATAATATATAATTATACATATATAATATAATATAATATAATATAATATAATATAATATAATATAATATAATATAATATAATATAATATAATATAATATAATATAATATAATATAATATAATATAATATAATATAATATAATATAATATAATATAATATAATATAATATAATATAATATAATATAATATAATATAATATAATATAATATAATATAATATAATATAATATAATATAATATAATATAATATAATATAATATAATATAATATAATATAATATAATATAATATAATATAATATAATATAATATAATATAATATAATATAATATAATATAATATAATATATAATATATAATATATAATATATAATATATAATATATAATATATAATATATAATATATAATATATAATATATAATATATAATATATAATATATAATATATAATATATAATATATAATATATAATATATAATATATAATATATAATTATAATATAATTAACTCAGTTCTACCCAATAATATACAGTATTGGGTAGAACTGAGTTAATTATATTAGTCCGGCCCTCTAAAACCAACCCAATTTCTCATGTGGCCCTATGGCAAAATTAATTGCCCACCCCTGGCTTAATACAATCCTAGGATTTAATGTGGGAATAAAATGGTGTCATGACATAAAAAGTTCCCTTGTTAAAAAAATGTTCATCTATTTTAATGTTGATGGTACCTATTAGGATTGCTTTCTTTTGCATTTAGACCAGGGAATGATTAATCATTTAGGGATGCTAAAATTCAGATCGCTGCTAGATGGAAGTAAATAGATAAAATGTGCTATATTCTGCAATCATCTAAGCTTCACCTGGAAATTCAGAGTGGATAGTATTAGTAACTTTAACTTTTTCTTTTCCTGGTACTTTTTCATTTTTGAACAAGACTAATATAAATCATGCCCTGAGCAATATTATCACTAATGGCCTATAGTGAATGTTGTTGCTTTCATCAGCTGCTGTATACATGCACACATTTAATGTAATGGCCCCAGGATATTTCCAATACCCTGTGACTTTTAAATGTAGGTATGATTGTCCTTTCCCCCAAGCTGTATCACTAATATCAAGTGATGGTACTATCCAGGGAAGAGGAAAGCTGTAGCAAACACATATGCCAGCTGAAGTTAGCTAATAATAATGTGCTCTGAAAAACTTCACTTGCTGATTGCTGTAAACAAGCTGAGGTTTAAGGGAGAAGACCAGTCCAGAGATACTTCTGTGGCCTCTTGGCCTATAATAAATATGGAGATATAAATAATATTGCTTTCCTCCTAATTCTGTATGTTGTTAACCTTGGGGTGACATCCCAAAAAGGGAACACTTTGAGAAATAAATTTGGCAAGAACAAAGGAAAGATTATTTTTCCCATGAATCTTTGGAATACCTGCAGCCCTACTTCGAAAGGTTAACTAATTTAAAACTGATGTTTATTGAATTAGATGTAGAGACACATTCTGAGCCTTTTTTTGAAGTGTTTATGACTTTTTCAACAACACTTACAGTTTCAATGTGAAGGCCACAGTATAACACAGTCAGCAATTATAGAGAGTAGAGAGACTTCTATCAGGAATAGGGGAATGGAAACAAGTACACATTCTAGAAAGATCTGCCAGAGATTCCTTGTCTATTGTAGGCACTTATTTTTCACATTTTCACTGAAGGTCTTTCGGAGGTATGAATATGCTTACTGAAAGCAGTAGTTATGATCAAATTGTTTTAATTTCTTTTGTATTCGCAAAAAAAAAATTGCAAAAAAAATCTTTTTCTCTCTATCTCTCCCTCCCTCTTTTTACTCTTTCATCACTTCCTCTCTCTTTTTTCTCTCTTTCTTTCTCTCTCTTCCTTCCTCCTTGTCTCTTTCTTTCTCTCTCCCTTCTTCCCTCCCTCTCGGTCTCTTTCTCTCTCTCTTCCTTCCTCTCCTTTTCCCTCTCTCTCTTCCTTCCTCCCTTTCTCTCTCCTCCTCTTTTTTCTCTCTCTCTTGCTCTCTTTCTTTGTCTCTCTCTCTCTTGCTATCTCTCTCTTTATCTCTCTCTCTTTCTCTCTCTCTCTTCCTTCCTCTCCTTTTCTCTCTCTTCCTTCCTCCTTTCTCTCTTGCTCTCTCCCACACTCTTTTTCTCTCTCTCTCTGTCTCACTCTCTCTTTCTCTCTCTCTTGCTATCTCTCTCTTTCTCTTCCTTCCTCTTATTTTCTCTCTCTATCTTCCTTCCTCTCTTTCTCTCTCCCCCTCTCTCTTGCTCTCTCTCTTTCTCTTGTTCTCTCTCTCTCTAGCTAACTCTCTTTCTCTCTCTTTCTCTCTCTGTCTCTCTCTCTTGCTATCTGTTTCTCTCTTTTTCTCTCCCTCTCTCTCTTGCTATCTCTCTATTTCTTTCTCTCTCTCTTTCTCTCCCTCTCTCTCTTGCTATCTCTCTCTTTCTCTCATACACCACGCTGGCACTAACGTCACCAGGCAGTAACCGCCGGGCAGCAGCAGGGTGGTTGGCTGCAAGTGGGAGCTCCAGGGCGAAGGCACCGACGGCGGTGGCTGGACATGTTGCTGGATGCCGTACATGCTGGTGTTGCACTGGGCATGGGCATGGGGCTGGCACTGGCCCGCTGGCTGGGCCGGGACGGAGGTGCCAGCCCTGCAGCCATGTCCAGCACAGCACCCGCATGTACAGGATCCATCAATATGTCCAGCCGCCCCCATTGGTGCATCCACCCCGGAGCACCTGCTTGCAGCCAACCGCCCTGCCATTGCCCAACGGCTACTGCCTGGTGCCACTGCTGACGGCACCCTCCTGCTCCTACTTTGACATCTGCTTGGCGGTGGCGGCCTTGCTGCCTGCTCTGCTGCCCCGTGACCGTCAGAGTTGCCCGGCCCCACTACCCCAGCAGGCCCACCTCAGGCCCAAGCCCTTCCTGCCACCTGAAATCTGCAAAGTTCACCTGCCACTGCCGGGCTGCAAAGCTCACCTGCTGCCACCACCAGGGAAGCTCCAGCCGAGCAGGGCGCTGCAGCTGCGGGAGAGGCTGCCTCTGAAGTGCCTCCCTGGAAGGGCTGTGAGCTCGTTTGCTCCAAACTTTTTACAAACTTTGCCAGGCTTTAGGACTGGGGGGGGGGGGGGGAACCAGCTCCAAAATCAGGACATTTTTGAACCGCCATGGGACGTGGGAAAAATCATTCAAAAGTGGGACTGTCCTGCTGAAGGTGGGACATCTTGTCACCTTAGGATAGATATACAAGAAGATACCTATTACAACTTCTAAGAGGCAAAATAAAATAAAAACAAAAATGAACTCTGAATAAAGGATGACCCTGTCTGACTTCAGAAAGGGAGAAATTCAACTTATCAAGCTTTTTGATGATATGTGTACAAAATAGGATTCCCAGACTTCTACTGGGGGGGGGGTGGATCTCTGAAGGGTAACAGCACTGGAAATAAAAATCTCTACCTATCAATTGCCAAGTAGCGGTCATCAAGGTTTTTTTTCTAGCCCATATACAAAATGCATTGTGGGAGAGTTTGAATTTTAAAAAACATGAATCCATCCACTTTAACCTAGCAACAGATTTCAGGGCTGGATGAATATCTCCAATTCCCTTTTTTTGCACACTACAGAGATTCCTCTGATTACAGTGGTTAAAAATTGGCAGCACATTTTCCCACTATTTTCAAACAGGAAACATAAAATCTAGAGTCTAATACAAAACAGGGATAATGATATGGTTCGGTCTTTAAAGAAAATACTTGGGTTTATCCTTTTAAAAAAAGGAAGGGGAAGAAATATTGACACTATCCATGTGTGCAACAGGCACACCTATTTTGCACCATTGTTCTAATGTTTGTCCCTCTTTGTCCCCCAAAAGGTTTAATGTGATCCCCTGTCATGAAAACTTGTCCACTCATATCTTCATATTTATTTATTTATTTGTTTGTTTGTTTGTTTGTTTTTCTTTGTTTGCTTGCTTGCTTGCTTGCTTGCTTGCTTGCTTGCTTGCTTGCTTGCTTGCTTGCTTGCTTGCTTGCTTGCTTGCTTGCTTACTTATTTGTAAAAATTTATTGGCTGCCCAATTTACCAAAGGGTTAATCTGGGTAGATTACAATCTTAAAAATATAAAAATCACACAAAGGTAAAAGACATAATTAAAACAGTATGAATCTCTATCCAAGGGGTATTAAGGTTGAATAATGAAGCAATCAGAAAAAAAACTAAAAAGTATTTTCAAATGTTAAAACTTATTAAAATCCAATTCTGGAATTTGATGAATTCAGGTTTGCCTCTAAAAAAAATCTTGAACATTTGCATCTGTACAGAGAAATATGTCTGATAAGGTGTCAGTTCTTTTCACATACATTAATGAGAAAGTAATTTGTAAGACAGGGAATTTGTCAACTATCACCAGCAAGAACAAAATGTTAGAAAATAAAAGCTTATACCTGCCCCTAAACTGAGTGTATCAGAGACTGAAACATTTGAGTCTTCTGTGAGGTTTTTTAATATTTAAAAATATTCAGCATATTTCGAGGAGAAGCCACATATGATATAAAATAACTTTTGTATAAGAAGAAGTTGTGATGGTAGCACTTTTCCTACCCAAGTATTTCTCTAAGCCTAATATTCTCTAATATCTCCCAAACCTATCAAATTGAAAATACATGGTGGTCAGCAAAATAAAAATGAGAAAAACTGAAAAACAGCATAGAAAACTTTTTAGAACACATTTACAGCAATTTCATAGTGATAAAGCATGTACTTATTCACCTAAGATCATAAGAAGATCTGAAAATAACACATGAAAAGGTTCTTGAAGATGAATCAGACTCAAAACTCTGAATATGCCCTTTTCAGTCTACTTGAAAGAGTGTGAAGATCATTTTACCATTTTTCTATTTTTTTCATTGTTTCATCACTCCCATACTTCATTATTTAACCAATCTATTCCTTTTGTGGCTTGAGAATGAATATGGCTCTTCTAGAACATGTAATACATTTTAAGTTCTCATTGCTCAGTGTCTCAAGAGGGAGGGGGGTATAATCAGAAAAGACTATGCCGATGACGGTGAACTTTTTTTTTTGTTCCTGTGCCAGAAGAGAGTGTGTGTGTGATAGGTGAAAACTATGGAAAGATCAAGCTACAGGTTTGTTACTTTCCTATCCCTATTTAGGTTATATATTGTTCCTCCAAGTTACATAGTGTGATTATTCCCATTAGAAAATTGCATGTATGTATGTATGTATGTATGTATGTATGTATGTATGTATAAAGTTATGTGGTGATCCCTTTGGATGACCTGTCTCAGAGCAGAAAATGGTGAATGATGAAACACAGACATTATAGACAATTCCCCACTGAAAATGACCTGATTACTACTACCATAGAAGCAGTGGCGGGCCACCATTCTCAGCCCTCCTGGAATGCACCAGTGCCAGAATCCAACGAACCCCTGGGCCTGGCACAGGATTCAGCTTCTGCACAATCTCACACGAAGATACGCGTGCAAGAGATTTTCAGAGTTTTTTTGTTTTTGCGCATGCACAGAAGGAAAAAGGCCCAAAAACTGGACAGAAGAGCTGCCAGTCACTCTGACACAACCTGCAAAACAAGGTAAGAGCTGCTGGTCCACTCCCGTCCACTCACCTGTGTGGGTCTGCTTGTGGCCCGCCCACAGCAGCTCTGTCGGCTCACCTCTCCACCATGCTACCAGCCCCTGCAATGCCGCTGCCCCTGCCATACCACGAACCCTTGCTACACCATGAGCCCCCGCTGCGCCACAAGCCCACGCCACACCATAGGCCCCCGCTGCACTACAAACCTGCATGCACAGCAGCCAAAATCTCTCACAGATGTCCTTGCAGCAGCAAGATTAGGGCAAAAATTGCCGATTTTTGTGCGGAAGCAAAAAACCGGTTATTTTTTACCAGAATCATGCCAGTTGCACAGTATGTGTATGCCCAGCAGCAATGGAGCGAGGCTACGTGCTCCATTTATGCCAATGGAACGACATTCCTGCCATTCCAGCTCATGGCACATCCCTGCATTAATATTTTTCATAGAAAATTACATATTTTAGGAAAGTTGATATATGAAATTGGAGAAAGAGAGGATTTGCAGGCTTCTGTGCCTGACGAGAAATAAATTTGAGGGCAATTCTGTGACTGGAAGTTTTGTATCTTTCCACTCAGAACAAGATGATCCCCCCTCCTGATGTTTTATATGAGCATTGATTTCTTGATACAGAGAAAGATCAATGCATATGTAATATGTTTCAAAGCTGAAAAGGGCATAGAAAGCTGTAAATTGAAAGGTTATATGTGATGGGACACAAAGATTGAGAATGGGTCAGCACTCTAATTAAAACACGTCCTATTTCAAGAATACCAGGTAATGTATGCTTCTCTCAGATATTCAGTTGTTTGGTGATTATATTATCATCACTGCTAGAATCAGAAGAAGGTAGAGATGGTATATTTATTTGATTTCCAGTACTATAAAAGATGGCAGGAAAATGTTAAGTGATAATCATTCTCAGGGTTCGAAGAAACATTCAAAATAAACATTCCAATATGAATCGTATGGCAAATTTACTTTTATTTGAGTCAGTTTACACAAAGCCTCACCAGATGGTAATACCTATTTGACATTGACTGATTTAAAAATTAAAATAAAATTAGCCTTGCTTAATACTTAAATGAGGTCCTTCCAGAACTGTAGACTAGAGTAGGAAAACAAAATAAGAAAAAAGAATACTAGACAATTTCCTCACACATCTCAACAGCCTACACCCCAAAATACAATTTACTATGGAAACAGAAGTCAATGATCAACTTCCCTTTCTAGATGTACTAATCTATAAAAAACCCAATGGCACCCTAGGACCATAGCTCCCTCTAAGCTGAGCAGGTGAGCAATCGCTCACTTAAAAATCATCATCAACTCAGAGTTTTCCAAACCTGCCCAGAAGCCGAGAGGGAAATTTTATTATTATTTCTGTGTCGCCCAGTCCCGAAGGGACTGCCGCTCAGACACTATACTTTTCCGCCCACCCCAAAAAAAATTTAGAGAGAACACTGCCTAGGACACACCATCTACCAAAAGAAAACCCATACCAACCGTTATCTAAATGCACACTCTCACCACCACCCCGCACAAATCACCTCAGTAGCCAAAACTCTCATCACCAGAACCAAAAGCCCAGCTGACCAGGAGCACTTAAAAACTGAATTGAACAAACTCAAAAATGTATTAATTTCTAATGGATTCGAAAAGAAAACAATCACAAACCTAATAAAAAAAGAGACACCCCCCAAAAATCAAGATCAAGAACAGGACAATGGTACCACCCTTCTCCCTTACATCAAAGGCACCACAGACAAAATTAGTAAAATCCTGCACAAACATAATATTGAAACTTCATTTGTCACTAACCAAAAAATATCAAACATCCTAAGGAACCCAAAAGATAAAATCCGACTACACCAAGAGACTTCTAGTGAAATCCCTTGCAAAACATGTGCAGCCACATACATTGGACAAACCTTCGAAGAGTGAGCCAACGCATTGCAGAACATGAGAATGCAGTTAAAAAAGAAGAAAAGACTTCCTCCCTTGTCCAGCACATTAAAAAAACAGGGCACGAAATTGACTTTGAAAAAACTAAATTACTTTCCAAAACAGAAAATTTATACAGAAGAATTACCAGAGAAGCTATAGAGATTGAGAAACGCCCCCTATGCATAAATAAAAGGGATGATACGTCCCGCCTACCAGAGATTTGGAAACCAGCCTTAAACAAAAAAAACATATCAGAATAATCACCATATCAATCTTCCAAGTAAGTGTGATTCCACCAACCAATCAAATCACTAAAACATAGTCACCCAATCTATTTGCTACATTCAAACCAAATCTCCACCCCAACACTATATATAAGGAAGAAATGGCAGTTACAAACATTTCATATTTACAGCAACACGAAGCTTAAAACTTCAGCCTGATGATGATGTGAATGTGAGTTCACCGAAACGTCGCATAAACATGCAAAATATTACACAGGGCAAAACCCGAACTCAGAACAATCTACATATATACACACACACACACACACACACACACACACACACACACACACACATATATATATATATATATATATATATATATATATATGTAGATTGTTCTGAGTTCGGGTTTTGCCCTGTGTAATGTTTTGCATGTCTATGCGACGTTTCGGCGAAATCACATTCACCATCATCAGGCTGAAGTTCCATCTTTGTGTTGTTGTAAAATGGAAATGGAAATGGAAATGGAAATATATATATATATATATATATATATATATATATATATATATATATATAGTCCTAAAAATGCGAGTTCCAGGTACATACGTGAATGATGAGGCAGCAGCCATCTCGATCACCGGAACATAGAAACTTTAATAAAACCACTTAGCTTTCGTTAGCGTGCTGCTAACTTCGTCAGAGTTTTAAAATGCCGTGGGAGACAAACATCTTTATAAAGCATTATTCAGTCTGCTCATTGCCCGCGTCACGCGGGCAATGAGCAGACTGAATAATGCTTTATAAAGATGTTTGTCTCCCACGGCATTTTAAAACTCTGACGAAGTTAGCAGCACGCTAACGAAAGCTAAGTGGTTTTATTAAAGTTTCTATGTTCCGGTGATCGAGATGGCTGCTGCCTCATCATTCACACATATATATATATATATATATATATATATATATATATATATATATATATATATATATATATATATATATATATATATATTTGTTTTCACACACACACACTGCATATGTATATGTATATGTATGTATGTATGTATCACATTTTTTATATATGTACTGCATCTTAATATAATTTCCGTCTACATCCAAAACAATTATCCAGCATGGGAAAAAACCAAACAGCTATAATTCTGTTGTTATAAGTGGAGATTCTAAAGCTGCTTCTTGACATCTGAGAAAGCACCAAGACAGTTTCATGCTCCTCCTATATTATTTCAACCAGAAAACAAATTAAAGGACAAGGATCTCTTGATCCTTTCAATTTGACAAAGAGGTGGGGTGGGGTGGAGAGAACCTTACTCTGTGAGTGAGACATGTACAAACATGGCAAATATATGTTTCTACTGTAAAAGTTTTCCATATTTTCTTCATTCTCAGGACAGACAGACACATTCACCCTCCTTTCTAGTGTCTGACATAAAGCAATCTGTTCTTTATGACCGCATGTTATTTTAAAATTGTGGTAGGTGAAAGACCTCAAATATAAGCTGGGTCAAGTAATGAAGAATAGCTTTCCTAAATCCAATCTCCATTTGACAAGCATGTTTGCAGAAGAAGTATGTCAAGTAGAGAGACTTGACACTACAGACTCTTGTCTTTATGAAATTGGAAGAGGACATCAATCAAGATATCATTTGTTGTATGCCAATCATCCTCCCAAAGCCACCAAATGGAGTAATGAAAGTTAAAGAGCACAATAGTTCTTTTTTTTTAAGGGAAACTAAATATCCTAAGACAAAGAAGAATTTGCAAGTTGTGGTTCCCCTGGCTTCATACAGCCTTGACAATACAAAGTGACTTAAGTATTCATACTTTAACTATATATCTGATTTCTAAACTTCATACTTTAAACATACAGTGGTACCTCTACCTATCAATGCCTCTACTTACGAACTTTTCTAGATAAGAACCAGGTGTTCTTTCTTTCTTTCTTTCTTTCTTTCTTTCCTTTCTTTGATATACTGTATATTCTACGTAGTTAATCTCATTAACCTTCATTATGTATTGGACAAAATAAATAAATAAGTAAGTAAGTAAGTAAGTAAGTAAGTAAGTAAGTAAGTAAGTAAGTAAGTAAATAAGTAAATAAATAAATAAATAAACCATTTCCACTTACAAACCTGAGCCTCTGAAACTGTAATCAGAAAAGGCAGGAAGAAACCTCCGTGAGGCCTCTCTAGGAATTTCCTGGGAGGAAACAGGGGCAGAAAAGGTTGGGAGAAGTCTCTGTGGGGCCTCTCTAGGAATCTCCTGGGAGGAAACAGGGTGGAAAAGGTGGGGAGAAGCCTCTGTGGAGCCTCTCTAGGAATCTCCTCCACCTTCCCTGTGGTTTCCCCAATCACAATGTAAAGTACTTTACATTGATTTATATGGGAAAAATTGCTTCTTACAAACTTTTCTACTTAAGAACCTTGTCACGGAACAAATTAAGTTCGTAAGTAGAGGTGCCACTGTATATGTGATTTCTAAATTTATATAGTGTGGTTTTCTGTTTTAATCTGTTATGAATCATAGCCCCTATATATAATCTCTCATAAGGCTGAAGGCTAAACCTTTATTTGACTTTAATTGTTGAAATGAAAACTATTTACAGTTAAGCAGCAGTGTGTTCTGCTGGAGGTAGTCATATATATGTATGGGTATAGGACCCAGCGGAGAGAAGACAGGAAGACAATGGCTGTCTGCTGGGGACACAGGCAGCAAGAGGTTGCAGTGGTATCTTCATTTTGACCAAAAGGACAGAGATGTGGGGCAGACAAGTAAATGAATGGAGTTGAAGCTGAGGGAATTCAGGCAGGATATGAAACATGACTGTGGTATGCTGCAACATCTCTAAATATAGGCCATTTTCCAAGCACATGCATTTTGATCATGTGAATACAGCTTCAGTTTGCAATTGATCATATGACCTTGAGGACCCTTTGTAAGTCCTTTTTTTTCAGTGCCGTCCTCATTTTGAGGAGCTGTTGAAGAAATGGATATAACCTGAGTACTGGCTGAAATTCATTAAGTTGTTGTTCAGCAATTAGGTTCTGTATTATTGAAATATTAACATTATTAACCTTTGTTCAATTGTACTGACAAAAATCTGGGGATATAATAATATATGGAAATGTTATACATCAAAGTTGTTTTACCACAGGCTGGCAAATAATCCATCTTCATACAATTAATTTGCAGCGCTTAAATCTGACATGTAAATTACCTATTGATTCACATTGCTTACTTTTAAAAGGCATTTAAAACAATTTTAGAGGTTAAGTATATTTATTTATATTTGTGGACAGAGGTAATAAAGTTCTGCCAAGGTGAGAGACAACGCATGCTTTATCATGTTACTAAAGCTAAATTTGGGCATGTCATAATATTGAACAAAGAGAAGCGAGCATTTGTTATGACATATCCTTCTTTACACATCCTTCTTTAAAAGAGGTTTTAGCAGAAGTACTAGAAAAAATTTCATTGAAGAAATGCTGGCTGATGATGAGCAACATCATCATCATCAACATCAACAACAATTAACTGCAGTTTGATAGGGAAATTCAACAGGAACAAATGAGAGTCCACAACATTTTCACCACTTGCAAATGAAATAGGATCATTTAGACAAAACTTGCTCTTGTCAAAGTATTAATAATGTCTAAACAAAAGAGAGAGAGAGAGAGAAAATCCCCAATTTATTTAACACTCTCTTTTTCAAACCCCCCTCAGCTGCCTCTGTGTGAGTTTTGCCTTGACCAGAGAGCCCTGGAATAAGAATAAGGTGACACGATCTTTCCAAAAATTGGGACATTTTTGAAACACCACGGGACGCAGAACAAATTATTAAAAAGCGGGACTGTCCCGTCAAAAGCGGAACATCTGGTCACCTTAAACTAGTATCACTAAACTAAAAGTGAGATGTCTGGTTACCTCAAACTAATGACAACACTAGATCAACCAACATTAGAATTGACAATGATTTAAGTAATGGCAACATTCACTATTGAATGGCATCATTGCAGTTTTGCTGCAGAAACTGCTGCTGGAAAACAAATAATCAAAGTAAATCCCGAAGCCTGGAACCAGTATTTTGGCCCATTGCATAAGGAAAACATGCCAATTTATTTAAAGTGGTACTAAAGACTCAACACTCTCTTTCAATATCTCTGGTTTGCTATTCCCTTTTGCTATTACAGCTTGGAAATGGAATTGACTAAGGAAAGTCTCTTTTTTCTCCTTCCTCATTAATTAAATTAGAAAATTCTTCTAGCGCCATTCAGCCCAGAGAGACTGGATGTATTTGCAAACAACTGATCTTGGAAGGTCAACAGTCTAATGCTATCAATAATTAAAGAACAGCAAGACTTCAAATTAGTATCATTAATTTTGTTGCAACATTTTAACCTTTCCAGGGTGCTCTCTCTTGTGTTTTCCAGGAGGTGTACGGACATGCAAGATGCAGAAAACCTGCTCACTATTAATTAATTAGCATGAAAAAGTGGCTCTCCAAGGCTGCCTGGTATAAAAACACTGTGAGCATGTACTAAGTATATGCTCAACATAATATCTTGCAAACCATGCCTGAACCATATTTCCTCCACAACTGAATATTTTCATTTTTGTTCCCTTTCCTTCATCTAAACTCTGGAAGGTTCAGGAACATTATTTTGCTGAAACCCCCAAAGCAAAATTCTGATTTCTATTATCAGTCTGGACAGAAATTAGTGGTTTCTCTTATGTAAAGAACTGTAAGAACAAAACACATAGAGAAAACTATGGAATAGTATCATTATTATTAGTTCCACATAGGAATTAAGTATGAATTTATTCAGTGATCTTGGTACTATATAACTGAAAACAAAGCACAAAGATTCTACCTCTAATATATATGAGGGCTGCCCAGAAAGTAACGAACCAAACAATTATTTATTGAACACAATGAAACTTACACACAAGAAAGAATTATGTTTCTTCTACACTCCCTATTTTGCATATAATCTCCATCCCGTTCTCTGGCCTTCCTCTAGTGAGACACAAGGGCATGTGTGCCCTATCGATACCACTCCTTGTTCTGGTCACAAATCTTGGAGCTGTGCTGAACTGTCTTCTAATGGCCTCGCCCTCTGTGCCCAGTGACTAACCGTACTTCTGTTGACTGCAGTTTCTACATAAACTGTATTCAAAAATTAGTGAATGTTCACAACAGTTTCTTTCTCCGCAGTGAAAAATTCAATGATGACACGTTGCTTGTAATGTACATCACTTACAGACGCCATTTCAAAATACTGCTGCAGCTACGCTATATGTCTGAAGAAATGCAAAATTTACACACACACTCCTGACAATTCAAATAATGTATATCTAAAGTTTTGCATTACTGTAGGCTGAGAAAAAAAATGTGGTGCCTTATTTTCTGGGCAACCATTGTACTAAGCATAATGCTAATGTAGGTCTACTTCTGGGATTCTCTACTAAGAGATTGTTGGAAGAAATATCCAACTGGTTCAGTTCCAAGCTGGGAGAAAGGCACTGGAGATAAAATGGAGGGTGGAGGCTGACTGGAAAGAGGGTACATTTATTGAACCACCAAGCACATGTGATTTTGGGCAGCTGACCACATCAAGTTGAGAATGAGGGGTTTATCTATCTATCTATCTATCTATCTATCTATCTATCTATCTATCTATCTATCTATCTATCTATCTATCTAAACCCCTCACTCTCAACTTGATGTAGTCAGCCGCCCAAAATCTATCTATCTATCTATCTATCTATCTATCTATCTATCTATCTATCTATCTATCTATCTATCTATCTATCTATCTATCTATCTATCCATCCATTTATTGGATTACTATGCTGCCCCTCTCCGAAGACTCAGGGTGGTTTACAACATATATTTTTTTTTAAAACAGTAAACCACAATAAAATCAATCCAATTAATTAAAATTACAAAGCAATCTAAAATCCCTGAATAAGTTAAAAATCAATCACACCCATTCCTACAACAATCATACAATCATTTGTTGGCCAGGGTCTAAGATCTGATCAGCCCAAACCTGGCCAGGGTTTAAGCCCAAGCCTGATGACATAAATGAGTTTTAAGCCTTCTCTTGGGCTTTGTACTTGAGCTTCCCGTGCAAGAAGATTGGCTATTGTAGACATTATATAGGGATTATAGCTGGCTCTATAGGTTGTCTGAACAAAGTTTGGTTGAAATTTCTGAGGGTGAATAATTAATGTCTTTGCCTTGTTTCGGGTCTTGGGTGAGGGCTAATCTGCCTTTGTCCAGACTTCAGGGGAGTAATGGATTATGCATTTCTAAAAACTGCCCTAATCCAGTATCTGCTTGGGGTCAAGGACTGCAGCGCTGAGTTACTGCCTCCCTTAAGATTTTTTAATTTCTGTTTTAGAAACATAGAAACATAGAAGATTGACGGCAGAAAAATACCTCATGGTCCATCTAGTCTGCCCTTAGGGGACAAGGGGAAATATTTTTAGGGGAAATATTTTATCCTGCCTTTTAAAACTATTCCTCAAGATACTTCATTCTTTTTTTTCAGGAGTGGGGGCGAGGGGCTTTCCACAAAGTATTAAAATAAAGTATGGATTACCATATTGTACAATATAAGAGGAGAAAGATTTGATTCTCGATGAATGCAGAGAATCAGAATAAAATAAGATTAAAGGAAAAATCAACAATAGAAAGTGGGTACAAAAGGAGAAGAGGGTCATTTTACTAGCGCTTCTTGAGAGAAAGAAACTGGCACAATAGAATTATGCTATATCTTGAATAACAAAACCATACTTCTGAAATAACACATTGTCCAATAGTCTGGTACTGTATTATTTAAAAATGTGGTTATGTCAATGAAAATCAAATCATACTAAAGTTTGCAATTTCTATGTAATGTTATTATTGGACTTTTAAAATTCATATACCAAAAAGCTGGATTTCTCTGCCATTATTATTTATATAATTGGAATTACATAGCCCTAAATATATATTCATGTAATGTTATTACGTGGAATGCTATATTTATGTAATGTTATTAAATGGTCTAAAGACCTTCAATCATTCTCTATATTTGAACAAGCTGGGTTTTTTCCTTTTTGGAAGTCTTCTTTGGGGAACTGCATATATTATTGTGCTATGTAGACAATTTGAAGATGGAATTCAAAGGCAATTCAACTGAATCACCCTTTCCATAAAATAGAACACTCTTAAATTGATTTAATGATTCAGTATGCACCAACCTTCCCTTTTCCAATCAAATTGATGAATCATATCAAGGTGATTCATGTACCCAATTAATTTATATGCTTAATTTGCTTTCTATTGCTGCTAATAAATTAATTTAGTCCTATTAAATATTAGCAAATGAGCATTGAACTTTTTCAGATTAAACAGTTAAGATTATTTTATAATGGCACAATGATGAACACACTCTAGCATGCAGCATTTGATGTCACATATGTCTTGCTTTCAAAAATGTGTGGAAGAAAAAAAGAGAAGGATCATGATGAGATTAGTTCTAGATGATTTCAAATATATTTAGAACTAGATAATATTTCAAAGGATATACACAGACACATAGGCTTAAATCACAGATCACTCATCTGTGCAGGCCAGTTATTGAATAGGTGATCGGCAATAACGATAACTCTTATAGAGAGGAATCCTCTTTTTTCTTTTTCCCTTCATTCTAATAGAGTGAACCCTGTTTATTATATGGGGAAAATGCATACAGTCACATCATGCTCTCTCTCAAAGGAGAAGCTTCTATTTAGCCTTAAGCAGCAATCCACTCTTCATAACTGCAGGCTCACCAGTACTGTATGTCTAGTAGATCTATGCCAGAGAACTAAGAAACTTTTTGTATTCTTGAGTTAAGGTGCTGTCTACCTCTAGTGCAAAGACAGGTCACGCCCATCCTGGCTCCACAAAGGCAAAAAATGCTATGATGCATCATGACTAGGAAACTATTTATTCTTCTTATCTCCAGTGCTCCCACACACATGAAAACCAACTGCCCAGCATACATGTGCATACTGGAGCCCAGAAGAGCAACAGATGATAGCTTTATGTGCTACTTCCAACACTTGTGCCATAGATTCGCCATCATGGGTTCTAGGCCTCTGTAATCAGCTGGGCATTTTAATGCAATTCTCCAAAACCCATTATGAAACACTATTAGCTGTCCCTTACCCTTATCTGTGCTATTTTATTACTCTCAATTGCTCTCTTAGTAGCCTAATATGCAGTGTCCTCCAATTATATATTTAAACTTTTCTTCCTTTCTCTGAGTCATTTACCTGAAGTGTCATATGTTATTCATTGCCCTTGCTGATTGCCTTGCTAATTGCTCTCTATACTTGGTTTACATCGCTACTAAATGCGGACATGTTTGTAATGCTGATAATATCAGTCACTCTTGGATGACTTTAGAAAGCCTCACCTTTCCATTTTAAAAGCAGAGTGAGGCTTTGTTTCTTAAATTCTTGTTCATTAAAATTCATTAAGACATCTCACCCTTTGCTGAAAATTCTAATTTATTGCTAGGCATTACGGCAAACCATAAAAGATAACTTAAGATACAACATTATTTATTTGTTGTTTTATTACATTTAACCTCAAACAATTAACTTTATCAGACAGAAAGTTAAGTTCATGGACATAAAGAACATCATCATGTACAGATTAAAATGGAGTATACTTCCCCTCCCCACAAGAAAATTTATATTAAATTCAGGCAACATACCAAGTGTTATATAAGGGAAAAAAGATAAATAAATCATAATGTGTCATAGTTGTACCACAACTCACCTAGGAAATCTAGAAGAAGACTTTTCAGCCCATTTCAATATAATTCTAAGAGTGTTGTGATCCTAATTAATCTCAAAACATTTAATTTTCTTTTAATGTGGGATTCCTTTAATTCAGCACTATGTTCTCACAGTGGCCAAGTAGACACTTTTGAGCTTCCAAACAGATATATTTCTAGATATAGTGATCCCACACAGCCATTTTGACTAAGAGCCAATAATTAATTGCGATTGAAGAGTGGTAATAGTTCAGTATCATCTATGGGAAGTTTAATTAAAAATTAGAAGGGGGTGGAAAAGAATAGAGCAACTTAGAACAGGCTTCATGGATCAAATGTTGTTTTTCTCCCTTTTGGCTTTATTCAAAAGGGCAGATATTTTTCATCAACTTACAGAATGCATAAAAATTGATACTATCCTTCAGACCAGAGTGTAATTTATGGTGCATTTCTGATGATAGATTGGTTTTATCATTTTGTTTGTGATTTTTAAAAATGCTATATTGCTATTCATTCATTCATTCATTCATTCATTCATTTAATTTTTATGCCGCCCTTCTCCTTGGATGGCTTACAATGTGTTAGCAATAGCACTTTTTAACAGAGTCAGCATATTGCCCCCACAATCCGGGTCCTCATTTTACCCACCTTGGAAGGATGGAAGGCTGAGTCAACCTTGAGCCGGTGATGAGATTTGAACCACTGACCTACAGATCAACAATCAGCTTCAGTGGCCTGAAGTACAGCACTCTGCCTGCTGCGCCACCCTGGCTCTCTATTGTTTAGCTAAACTTTTCTTTTAAACATTTTATTAAAATGAAATATATATATGTATATATACTGCAATTTGCCACAAGTGTCTACATAAGCAGAACATTGGAGCATAAATTTAATCAATAAATATTTTATTGTTTCCGAGCAACTCACAGAATGTATATTATTGAATGGCTTTCATAAATATAGTACATAACTGAGAAAATCAGTGGTTGCTTTTTCAAAATGAACATGCATATAATTTCAATAATGTTCTGGAAAAAAATGACAATATTGAGTTTCTTGAAAGTAAATAGACTAGAAAGATAGATGATCGAGATGATAAAAATAGATGATAGAGAAAAAAGAGGAGGGAGGGGGGATAATATAGATAGATATACAGTGTTTCCTCTCGAGGTCTTTTTTTTTTAAATCACAAGGCACAGTTGGATGTCCTACCTCCATGCACACAGGAGGCAGACACCACATGGAGACCAAGTATAAAAGGAGGTAGAGGGGGGCAGGCACCCAAATGACATTAGCTTGCATGCCTCAGATCAGCTGCAGGCCAATGTGGAGAGCATGCCACCATAAGTTGGGTTGAGAGAGTGAGAGAATGATTTCATCAAACTTCTCTATGTGTGTGAGAGAGGGAGAGAAAGAAAGAAGAAAGAAAGAAAGAAAGAAGAAAAAGAAAAATATAGAGGGAAATAGAAAACACTACTACTATCAGATTGCTCTGTCTCTTTCTGTCTCTTTTGCAGAGGTGGGTTCCAACTGGATCGGACCGGTTCTATAGAATTATTAGTAAGTTGGTGGCCTGGGCAACCCTAACCTACTATGCCTTTTAGCTGGTTCTCTTGACGGTGCCGTCATCTTGTTTTTGCTTCTGTGGATGCACAGAAGCTTTTCTTAGTATTGCACATGCACGTGTGCTTTGCACATATGCAGCACAGTGGTGGGTTCCTGCCAGTTCAGACTCATTCTATAGAACTGGTAGCAGGAATTTCCCCCCACTTGCTGAACTGGCAGCGATGGCTGGCTGGACACGCCCTGAATCGGTCCGCCAGTTTGAAATCCATCCACCAGAGCCAAATTTTCATGAAAGTAACACTCTGTGCATGTGCAAAGCCTCCTGCGCATGCATAGACCAGTTTAACCAGAATGATGGGGGCAAGCCCAGTCGCTACGTTTGCTTATGCATGCAAAACTTGCATTTCTGGCATGACCGTGAACTAGTAGAAAGGTACGTGGAACTCGCCTGCATGGGACATCCCTGAGCGAACCGGTAGTAGAAGAATCCGGAACCTACCTCTGCTCTTATCCCAATTATGAAAGCTTATACAACAATGTAGGGTTTGTTGAAAGTCGCATAGGCTTTCTACATCAGCATTTCATGGTACAAGATACAGGAAGTACATAAAATATGTGCAAATTAGCAGAAAATATGCATAGGCAAAGGTTGTAAGTACTTACAAAACTGTGCATAAAGATTTGCATTAGAAATATACATGAAGATGAGTACATTAAAGTCTGCATGTTGATGAGCACCTTTTGCCCTCTTACATTTAGAAACAAATGCACAGTTGAAGCCAACATTAACCTATCTTTTGGAAATTTAAAAAGTGTGATAACTAAAATTAACATGTTTGTTCCTTATGGATTCCAACTGGTTCTCAAAATAATACTATACCATTCATTAGAACAAACTGTGAGCTCTCAACACAATTTATACATGCAAATATTTTAGCAAGTTTAATTAGATATTGTTAAACTTCAAGTTTTCTTCCTAAAAAGAAAAAAAGGTGTTCTTTAAAAGATATAAAACATTTATCTTTAGAATAAACTAAAGATTGCTACCAAACTGTGAAGACTGTGGGTAGAGGAGAGAGTAGGAGGAGAATAAAAGGCTAAAACAATATATATACTGTAGTACCGCTAAAAATTATAGAATTGAGACATGCAGTTCAAATCTTGAAACAAACTAAGTTTATTTCAAACATTTGCTGAAAGAATTTGAATGCAATGAGACTTCTTGTATTCCAATATTTTTGTCAAATTAGAGAAACTCTCACATTTAAATTAAATAGAATTGTGATTTTATTGACCATTATGGAGTATGAAAAAAACCCTAAATGCCAAATAACATCAGCCAGAAGGCAAGACAACAATATTGGAAATCACTATAGCTGCCATTTTTTTTCCTGATATGCTGGCACATTGTTTAATTATGATTATGTGCCAGTATTTAGGCTCTGTATTTTCTACCCTCTCCATTTGGTACCATTGTTAACTTTTTGCCATGCAATTTGGGTTAAGAGTGTTATTTCCTTTAAAAAAGTGATTTGCCAAGGTCACCCACCTGTGTCATGTAGGGTTAGATGCCATTCTCTTACATCAGTCTTCACTAGCTGATAGGCAAGTAACATGCATGTGTTTAATTTGAAATATAAATAATCATAGTACAGTATCAATTCTGAAATTCCTCTCAGTACTAAGTACTGAGTCTCAGTAAATGCATTATTAAAGTTTGTTGCAAAAAACAAAACCAGAAGCACATAATAACAGATGAATTTACAATATCATTAGGAGATTATTGTAAACACAAGCATGAGTTAGTTTCCTTTCAGCAGAGTACAGAGAGGAGAGTGGAGAGTGAGCCACACCCAACTTTAAGCTTAAATTCCAGTTTTGATTCTCTGCACAGGCTCAGAAGTTGTTAGCTCCCATTGGCTGACTTAGTTGTTATGCATATTCATTGGCTAACCTTGTTATCATGGCTCTCCCAGTCATGAATATCCTAATAGATATGCTTGGGAAAATGTTTATTAGCATGAATTTTCTGGGAAATAATTATTACTGCAAATATACATTATTGCTATTTTTAAAACTTGTTCAACAGTCAAGGTAGATGCTGCAGCCATTTTCACATCCAATTCAATAACTCATTCTGGTTTCTACTTGGTGTTCATTTGTCTTCAAAAATTTTAACCTCCTGTTTACATTTTGTACAAGGGATACTATGCCTTTTAATGCCCTTTTTATTGTTTTCTTCAGTGGTCAGTGCTCATATAAGATGAGTGACTATATAAATGCTGTAAATAAATAAATGAATGTATTCAGAAAATATAGATCCAGGGACTTTGAAAAGAAATGTATCAATTAGGAGAAATTTTTTTGACAGCATTTAATCTAAACAGGCATAGACCAGAAACAGATACATAAAAGACGGGAATTACTCCACCACTTTGGTAACTATGATAAGTAGTCTACTTATGCCCTGAATCTTCGGAGAAGGGTGGTATACAGATTTAATTAACAATAACAATAACAGTAACAGTAACAACAACAACAACAACAACAATAATAATATTTTAACTCCTTATAACTTATAGTCTAATGTTCAATATCATGGTTTTCAACTAGAGAAGCCACACTTTTAAAATCTTTACAAAAAAACAAACCTAATTTTATTATTTTCTTAAAGTTTGGGAGAGGTCATAGTTGAGGAGCATGCTATACATGCAGAAGATTACCAGTTTTTCTGCAGATAGAATCAAGATCATGTGAAGTGTTAACACTACTTTATAATGCCTTGGTAAGGTCACAATTAAAAAACTGCATCCTGTTTTGGTCACCATAATGTTGAGATTCTAAAAAAATGCAGAGAAGAGAAACAAATATGATTGGGCTACTAGAGGCTAAAACATATAAAGAATGGTTACTGGAATTGGGTATGTCTAGTTTAATGAAAAGAAGGACTTGGGGGACATGATAGCAGTGTTTCAATATCTCAGGAGTTGCCACAGAAGAGGGAGTCAAACTATTCTCCAAAGCAACTAAGGACAAGAAGCAAAGGGTGGAAACTAATCAAGGAGAGAATCAAGCTAGAACTAATGTAAGCAGAAATTTCCTGATGGTTAAAACAATTAATCAGTAAAACAACTTGGCTCCCGTAGTTGTGAGTGCTCTGACAATTAAAGTTTCTAAAAAAGAAATTGGACAAATTTGTCAGAAATGATATAGGATCCCAAGCCTGAGGAAGTGTTGGACTAGAAGATCTCCAAGACCCCTTTCAAGTCTGTTATTCTGTATTCTGTTCCATTTCCAATATTTTCCAGGAAAGTCTCCTATCTGAAAGCTTGGGAAATTTCCATCCCTCAAAGTATAGTCTATATACCAATGTTTATTAACCTCAACAACTTTAACAAGCAAGCAATAAACATTAGTCTAACTAAGGAACTACCAAGGAGAAAACTATACCAATAATAACATTGACAGGGCAAGCTAGATTATATAAAGGGGGAACAAAGTTCACTCCCTTCTACAACTGAAGATGTTATCCAATTATGCACTGAAAATGTCAGCAAGCAAGCAACCAAGCTCAGAAAGCATTAAGGATGCCATAGACTTCCCTCTTTCTGAAGATTTTATTACAAATCATTGCAAAACATTGAACTGAAATGTAAGGCATGAATATTAGATTAGATATTAGATAAAATTTCCCCATCATACTCTGGGAAAGGCAACTAAAACTGAAAAGGCCTCTGTATTTTAAAAGTTAAGACATGTATTTTGTATAAAAACATTACCTTGCCTTTTAAACATGCATTAAATGTTATATCTGAGAGTGGAAGGATTGAATTTAACTTTAAACCAAATAATGGATATGACTAGCATACAGTACTTCAATAGTGGACAATTGGAATTATGTCCTCATGGATCAGATTACCAGATTTCAAAGAAGCAGAAATATAGCAATAATGGGAAATGTCAGTTGCATGAACATCTGTTTCAAAATCTTAGAGCTATCATACTGAAGTCTCTTTTTGACCTTTGAGAAATCAATGGAGGATAAGCATAATGCCAGAGGACTCAATAAGGGCAGTTGATATTCCTATCTTGAAAAAGATGAAAAAGAGGATTTAAGAAGTCAC
>NC_091950.1:62775917-62848417 GCF_031021105.1 Erythrolamprus reginae
ATGTTATAATTGATCAAATTATGATTTTCAATGATAAAGATAAAATTTATCTTTTAAAATCCATTATTAGCAATCTTGCCATTTTGATGTGTAATACTGACCCCATGGAATAAGTAATTCTGTGCTATGGATGCTTGTTCCTTAACAGAAGCATGTGTAATGCAGAAAATGGCACTAGATTTAGGAAATGAATGAATCCAGTGCTGAATGGTAAAAGTTTGATCTGAGATGCAAGAAAATTACTTCAAGAACTAAATTTTTATTTCCACAGGTCTGTAATGAGAAAAAATTAAAATATAGGAAATATCCTTGGAGTTAAAATCATTAGGAGAAAATTGGGAAAAGAGATCACACAAAGAAATAAGAAATTCCATAGCAGATTGAGTGGAATTACAAGGAAATCAGATGTGAGGACCTTCAAAAAGGAAGGGGGAAAATTGTTCTGAGGAACTGAGATGAAGGAAACAAAAAAAAATGAGTTTGGAAAATAGGAAACTTTGGGTGCAAAGGACTTGAGAGTTAAAGATTGGACACAATCAGATTTCAGAGAGGGGAAAGACAGAATGATAAAGAGGACATGTCACCATTTAGCATCCCTGGTGGTGGAAAGTTGATAACAGGTACATTTATATTGAATTGGATGGACCTGCAAAGACTTTGAAAGGGATGCTGCTGGAAGGTCCCCTTTGAAAGTGGATATAATTAAGTTTTCTTAGTGCTGTCTTGAGAGGATCAACATCCAGGTCAGGCAAAGCAGAGGCGTCAGCCCCCCCCCCCCCCCCCCCCGCAATATGCAGTATAAGTACATGAATCGAACTACTATACAAAGCATTCCAGCTAACTGTACTAACTATCCCTGTGTGTAGTGAAAAAATCAGAGCACTCTATTACATTATCTCTGATGTCTTCATCCTCTCTGTAGGCAGCATAAGTCAATCCAGTTGCCTTTGACAGCAACCTTTAAAGCGGTGATTCTGTGGGAATTAACTTAAAAGAAAATAATCCCATTACCTAGATATCACAGCATCCTGCATCTATCATCATTTAGAAAAGGGCCACAATGTTACCTGGAGGAAAGGTACCATAAGGAGCTGAATAAATGCTAAATTGGTTCTGAAGGCCCTCTGTTGAAGGTTGACAGTGGACATTGTAGGTTTTTTTTTTCTTTTAGCATCCCCAGCTATATTCAACATTTATCCATTATGATAGAAGCAACTCAATTAGTGACTCTACTGGGACTTTTTTTAGCATAGCCTTGCTATCTACAATTTAATAGCTGCCATATATCAAAGAATTCCAATTCCTAGGTATGATCAGATGTAAATGACAGCAGCCCGTAGATAAAATAAAAATCCTTAAATCACCAAATGTTACCCTAGCTCTTGTAATCTGTTCATGTTTTTCTTCAGAATTTACATCACACATTTGGCCAATTAATATTGCTGGCCACATTCAAACGGAACTTCTTAATTCTCTGGTGCAGCATTCATTTAAAATAAATTATTGGTGATTACTAATATGAACTTGTTACTGTTATGAATGAGTGATTATCTTATCAATGGGATTATTCTATCAGGGTAGGATACGTTTGTTAATGAGGGCTGGTTTCCAGATGTCTGGTAGGCGGGAGCTATCATCCCGCTTGTTCATATTTTGGGGATGTTTTTCTATCTCGATGGCTTCCATGATTATTCTTTTGCTGTAGTGTTCTGTTTTGGAAATTAATTTAGTACTGTCAAAATCAATTTCATGTCCTGTAGTTTTGAAGTGTTGGAAAAGGGATTCTTTTTTCCTTAATACATTCTTATGTTCTGCAACACGTGGGATGATACCTCCCACCTACCAGACATCTGGAAACCAGCCCTCATTAACAAATGTATCCCAGCCATAGAAACTGAAACCAGACTCAGAACACACATTGCAAAACAATCAAGTAGCCTGCAAGCTCCAACTACTCAGGATATCATGCCTAATCCACAATCATTAACTAATCAGCATACCTCAGCTACATCAACGACCCCAGGTGTTACCCCACTGACTCACCAGGAAGTTTCTACACAGCAGGCAATTGCTGAGCCATCAAACCACACCCAGCCACCAGTATTTATAGAAGGAAGGCAGCTCAGGTCTCGCTGTGTTCGCCCTAGAACAAGGACAGAAACACCAGCCTGAAGATGACGAGTGGGACCTCATCGAAATGTCGCCAGAAATTTCCAAATCCTACATGGGACGAAACCCGAATATGCCAAGACCATCATACCTGTACCCATGAAAATCTATGAAAACAAATATATGAGTCCTCGGAGAGGGGTGGCATAGGAATCCGATAAATAAATGAATAAATATTATGCTTTGAAGGATGTAGAATAGAACAGAATAGAACAGAATAACAGAGTTGGAAGGGACCTTGGAGGTCTTCTAGTTCAATCCCCACTTAAGCAGGAAACTCTATACCACTTCAGACAAATGGTTATCCAACATCTTCTTAAAAACTTTCAGTGTTGGAGCATTCACAACCTCTGGAGGCAAGCCATTCTACTGATCAACTGTTCTAACTGTTAGGAAATTTCTCCTTAGTTCTAAGTTGATTCTCTCCTTGATTAGTTTGCACCTATTGCTTCTTGTTCTACCCTCAGGTGCTTTGGAGAATAGTTTGATTCCCTCTTCTTTGTGGCAAACCCTAATATATTGGAATACTGCTTTCATGTCTCCGCTAGCCCTTCTTTTCATTAAATAAGACTTATCCATTTCCTGCAATCGGAAGGCACAGGATAGGTGGGGAACAAATGAATACAAGCCATAAAATTTTAGATTCAGTAAAATTACAGATAATTTAGTTTAGTGTAAGGAAATATTGTTTCCTAGGAAATGTGTGTGTGTGTTTCTTTGAAGCATTGTTATTCCTGGTGACTATCTGGTCTAGTTCCTACAAATGTATTTTTTTTCTGCAAGGTTTGGGCAGTGGTATGCCATTGTCTCCAGCCTAGGAGAGAGAGAGTATGACTGGCCCAAAATCACTAGCTGGTTAACCTAGGACTAGAAGTCATGGTCTAGCATGGTATCTTAACAACTATACCAAACAAGCTGAAATATACACATTTACTCTCAAACATGAATAAGAACCATACATCATAAAATGGCCTATCCTTGATTTTATTTACCATTTTAGTATTATAAGGCATATTTATCATTTTTGCTACCTAATAAAAAGTTGCAGACATAATTTCCCCTAGAGACAGGTCAAGTAAGATAAAGCTGCATTCGTATATCACTTTTCTAAGACTTTCAAGATATAGCATTTTAAAAAGAAGCAGCTTGTATTAGATTTTTATAGATAATTGCTACCAGGTAATTTATGGATACTAAATGGCTACTCACAGGACAGAGAATATAGCTACTGATAAATTAAAACCAGCCCAGCAGCCTGTGCAGTCTCAGTTTAATTTAATCATATCAGCACACTCATATTATAAAGATCAAATCCAACGGAGAAAGACATAAACTTAAGATGCAACAGTACATTGATGTATCTTGAACTCAGCAATTGCTAGTCATTTATTGTATATTGTATATGCACTTTGAAATAGTAAAAAGAAGGTAGGATTGGATTTAGCATGGGAGTAGAAAAGCAACCATTTTCCTGATGGTGCTGAATGAATCATAAAAAGATTGAAACAGAAAAGAACAGAAAGAACCGGAGCCATCTAAAACAACAACAAGCATAGTACCAAGGTACCTTCAAAGCCCTTATATCTTTCCTGCTAACCCTTGACATTTTCATGATTTATTTAAAATATTGTGTGTAGTAGAACATCAACAGAGTAAATTAAGAATAAGAAAGAGCTAAACTGTAATAATTGATAGTGGATAACTTATATGACCTAAGACAAACAGGTGGCATTTCTTCAAGTGAACAGGTCTAAGATTTGGAGATCCTGATAGACTCATGGTTATTATTGATTAAGTACAGCCAAAGCTAAGAGAGTTTATTTGTTTAATCAATTTCTATAGCCACCCAACTCAGTCAATGTCTCTGGGTAGCTTACAGTTCAATATGTATAAGCAACTTAATCTTCTCCTTGTGGTCCATTATCTCCTTACCATCTTCTTCAAATAGAAGACTAAACATTCCCTTCTTTTTTTTTCCTGCGCATATATGCTAAAAAATATACGAGTCTGCAGAGAGGGGCAGCATACAAATCCAATTAATAATAATAATAATAATAATAATAATAATAATAATAATAATAACAACAACAACAACAACAACAACAACAACAACAACAACAATAAAGCCCCATCCTTTTAAAAAAAATATTTTTGGCATTCATTGTCATCCTTAAGTCATTCCCTATCTTGGCCTTTCTGATTCTATTCTTATAGATCCAGGCTCTTTTCTGATATTCGTTTTGATTATATATTCCTCTTTCCATTTTAAAGCTTATCCATTTTGTTTGTCAGATTATATAAAAAGCTCTAACTTTGAGTGAACATTTATGTGTGGGTGTTATATAGCACCTTTTCTTTATTATGTCTGGATATGTATATGTTCTTCAAAATGTCCACAATGTATATGTGCTCCAAAACCTTTTACAAAAATATTACTGAACTTGGAATAGTAATATTATATCAGCATACAACTCCATTCCATTTTGCTTATGGTTAGAAAGTTCACATCACAATATAAATTAATTTATTCTCATGCTTATTTCAGACTTGTTTTAATACCTTGTTTATTGACACCTCAAAAAAGAACACGTGGCTTCCCTACCACAGTAACTGTCTTTTGGACAACATCCTGCAAATGTCTATCAACAAGATTGACATGGAATTTTAAATGAAGTGTAATAATGTGCTTGCTTCCAGGATATATTCATATCTGTTTATAGGCTCATGTCAAAACTCATCTAAACAGGTATCACTCCCTGCATTTATTGAACAGCAAATCCATTTTTCATGTAGCTAAAATGACAATATGTCAACAAAAGAGAAATTCTCTTATGAGCATGAAATAAAAAGTGACTAAAAGTGAAATTACACTATCCATGCCCACTTATTTCTGTTCTCATAATTCATATTCTTTAAGTTTTGGTGCTAGAAAGAAGTCAAATATCCAATATTTCCAAATATTACACGCAAATATCAAGCGGTAAGCATTGACTTCAGTTAAACTGAGTTTATATTGAATTGTTAATCTACAGTGTCTTTCTACTTTAAAGCAACTCGTGAATTAACAGAAAAAAAGTAAGCATAATTGATAATATCCCTTCTGTCTACAAAGATGGAAAATAATAGCTCCTGATCAGGATTCAAAAGCAATTTTACAAATGTTATTAATTATTTGAATACACAGATGGAGCACAGAATAAAAATGTGAAAAAGCTACATAGTCACCCCACCTAAGACTTAGAATTGCAGAAGATTTTGCTATCCATTTCATCTAAAATTAAGATGTATTTATAATATTTTTACACTGTAGCAGTAGACTCTCAGTAACCTATGCATTTCAAAAGAATGCAGATAGTTCTTGACTTACAATCATTCATTTAATAACTGTTTGAAGTTACAACAGCACTGGGAAAAAAGGGTTTTGCACATGACTATTGGATAATTTGGGTGCTTGGCAATTGGTTCATATTTATGACTGTTGCAATGTCCCAGGATCATGTGATCTCCTTTTGTAGCCTCCTGACAAAGTCATGGAGAAGCCAGATTCACTTATTAATTTAACAATTGCAGCGAATCACTTAACAATTGTGGCAAGAAAATTTGTAAAATGAGGAGTGGGGGGAGATCCTCAACAAATCTCTTGCTTAGGAACAAAAATGTTGAGCTCAACTACGGGTGTAACTATAACAAAATGTCTAAGCTAAAAATTATAAAAACAATAGAAACTACCATCAAACAGTTTTATGATGTTAGCTCATTTCCCCAACAATTCTTTGAAACGGCAGAGTTTTTAATAAAAATGGGCAGGCTGTTCTGACATCAGTAAATGCCCACCTACAATGTCCCCCCTCCTTAGATCACAAAGGTTTTTCTAAGATTGTCACATAAGGAATATCAAAATTGGATAAAAAGTGTTTCTTGAAGTATTTGGATGTGAAGCCATATATAAATATAAATGTCATATGTTCATGTCAGCAGGTCCATATAAAAATGCATCTTAAACACATTATGGATGGATGGATGGATGGATGGATGGATGGATGGATGGATGGATACAGATACAGATACAGATACAGATACAGATACAGTACATATGCATATACATATACATGCACACACACACACACACACACACTATATGATGGTATGTGTTTTCATGAATTGGACTTCATTAGATGCATATTAAACCTTACATTTACAGTATATTGGCAGATAGAGTAAGAAAATGAAAATTCATTATAAAATGTCAAGGCAACAAAAAAAAGATGAAGATGCCATATTAAACATGAATAGAAAACATAAACACATCACCCATCATTATGAAAGCTACAGCAACCACTTCTTGAAACATTTGAGTTAGAGCTCTAATATGAAATCTTAATAAAGTACATTGTGAAAGGATTGTAGCAAAAAGCTTCTTAAGGAGTTGAATATATTGGGACCAAATGACCCTTATCACCTCTGGCATTCATTGGGGACAAGTCAAGCCACAGAAGTTATGGTGCATTTCAGTAGAACCCAGTTCCATGCAAAAGAAATGCTAATTGGCTTATTGTACTCCTTTGGTGAAAGTAAATTGTCCCCTTTGATCTGTGGCATGAGATTTATTTTGAAACATCAAAGTGCTCTCCAAAAACTGAATAAGGATGAAAAGCTACACAAGCACTGTATTTTTCTATCCTTTGAGGAATGGGGGTGAGTGATCAGTATTCTAAGTGCTGAGAGAATGGAAATTTGTTAAAAGAGTTAGAAATGTGAAATAACAGCTCCATAAGGATTTGTTTTTGCCATCTGTATTATGTCAAAGCTATAGAAAAAGTTTTCAAATAGTTATTTTCAGAGTCATATCCTCTACAAGAAAAATAATTTGGATGCATACCCATTGACATATTTTTTTAAAAAAAAATAATTTTAGTATAAAGCAGACTCATTATTTTAAGTCTGTGTTCATGAATGTGGTTATTAGCCTTTCAGAACCATTTTAAATGGCTCTGACTGGTATGCAACCCTTATATTGCTTAGAGTCAAGTTTACAAAATAATCTACTTCTGAATGAATCAGATGTGGTGGGATATAGTGAAGAGGTAGATCTCTGGGGGAAGGGGTTGCCTTCCAGAGAAATAATAGATAATTCATAATTCATATTATGCATGAGAAAAAGAAGAAGACATCCTCAGCCTATTAGTTTGCAGAGCATATTGCATATGCAGAAAGTGGACTTCAGTCTAGCAAGATTTTGTTTATAGAAGTGGTTTCCAAGCTTTTTTGGCCATGCCCCACCTAAGTACCTCTAAAATCCTAATCCCCCCCAACATTGTTGACCTTGTAGATGACCCTCACTCTGTCAAGTATTCATACGTAATGATCTAAGTGTCAAAGCCCACTGTAACAACATCACCAAAAGGCTTTAAGAGTTGTAAACCTAATCTTGAGTAGTTTCTTCTCTGGTAACATTACACTACTAATCAGAGCATGCAAAACATTTGCTAGACCAAGTACAGTTCACCTGTCTAGAATCTGCACTGCTTATTGGACATTAATACAATTGAACGTGTCCCAAGATACTAAACTCCTCTGCCTGCAAGAGAATACCTTATACCACCAGACAATTTAGAACTGCATCGCTTTCACTATGACCTAAGCGTAGTTCATAAAATTATCCACTACAATGTCCTACCTACCAAGGACTACTTCAGCTTCAGCCACAACAATACATGAGCAGACAATAGATACAAACTTAAAGTGAACAGCTCTAAACTCGATTACAGAAAATACAACTTCAGCAATAGTGTTGTCAATGCCTGGAATACACTACCTGACTCTATGGTTTCATCCCCAAACCCCCAAAACATCCAGTGTTGGGATGCCCTGCCTCCCAGTGGCCAGCTGGTCTTCAGGTCTCTGCTGCGCATGCATGCATGTCCATGCATGCATACATTCATGCATGTCTGTGCATGCACTCATGTCCATGCATGCACACATTCACCCATGTCCATATGTGTGCATGCTTTTTAGTTTGGGCATGCACATGTGTGCAGTTTGGGCACTTGGTGTCTAAAAGCTTTGCCAGCACTGGTTTAGATTATCAATTTATTTCTAAATTAATAAATAAATTAGGAGTGAAAACTATGTCTTAACCTTTTCTTTTCCCTTGGATTATGGTGGTCCATCATCAACAGGTGGTACTTCTTCTGCTGGCAAATACTAATCTCTTATCTGATCAAGCAAAAGAGAAACTAAATAAAAGTCTATATTCAATGTATTCACAATGAAAATATAGAACCGGAAGACAGGAGAATTAAACCTAAACTTAGATCACAAGGGAGGAAAATGGGGTTATTAGCTCACTGACATATAGTCTTTTATTTTATTTTAGTAAACATCCTTCTGGAAAATTGTAGGGCATTTTGAAAAACATAACAGAGTATTTACCAGTATAAAATTGATAAAAGGCTAATGCTAAATAAAATGTCTTAGCTTTCCTGTTCCATTAGCTTTAAGTACCTAGCCCTAAAATTGTGTCCTCATATCTTGTATAAAATGAAAATATTGCTACTTGAAGCTTGTATCTGCTGTACATGCCAAACTGGACATTTCAAATTCTATCTCTCCTACAAAGATAAAGATGTCCTCCTATGCTAATATCTGCAAATTATATTTGGCAGAGAGCTGCTGCAATAGAAACATAATCATAATTGAGACATTTAAATGGCCTCTGTACAAGAAACTCTCTCCTGTACATCTGGTGCTTCTTGAAAACTTAAACAGCAGATAATTCATTTTAATTTGTTTAATTCCATGTTCTTGTCTATAATGATGGCTGTGAACTATCTCACTAATTTCTCCAGTGCCAATTTCACACACAGTGATTGTAGTTTGAGAATAGATTTCTTCATGTAAATTCACTTTGCACTGGAACAAACTAACTTTACTGCAAGCAGGACCCCCACACATAGCAGCTCTTCTCCTCTACAAACATCAAGACATTGCCTACAGCTTGCTCAATACAAGCAAGTACTTATGAAGGCTAAAATCTGTTGTCTAACTGATCGTTTTTCAGTCCAGAATAAATTATCCATGAATACCCTAAATCCCTTAAGATTGGCTTGTGTTATTTATTTGTAATCCAAAAATCAAAAGATCAATCAATCAATAAAAAATAAAAAATCAATCCAAACACAACTCCAAACAAAAAGCTTATAGGGCATTTTGAAAAACATAACAAGAGTATCCATTCATTAATTCATCCATCCATCCATCCATCCATCCATCCATCCATTCATTGGATTTATATGATGCCCCTCTCCGAGGACTCGGGGCGTCTTACAATACATAAAAGGAAACAATGAAATAAAAATGCTATATCCAATTAATTAAAATTAGGTGAATTAATCTAAAGTCCCCAATTTTGTTTAAAAAGTCAATAATACCCATTCAAACAACAATCACACATAACATTTACCGGCCAGGGGGCTAGGATCTAATTGCCCCAAGCCTGGCGGCATAGATGAGTCTTAAGACTCTTGTGGAAGGTGAGGAGGATGGGGGAAATGCCAGAGGGATGGGACAACCACAAAGAAGGCTCTTCTACTAGGCCCTATGACATTGTCTAGTTGATGCGACCCAGAGAAGGCCAAATCTTTGGGACCTAACCAATTTGCTGGGACTCATACAGCAGAAAGCAATCCCACAAATAATCTGGCCCAATGCCATGTAGGGCTTTATAGGTCATTACCAACACTTTCAATTGTGTCCAGAAACCAATCGGCAGCCAATGTAGACCTGGCAATTGGCATACTGATAAATATTTGTAATCCACAAATAACTCCACATGAAAAGCTATCCATATCTCTTCCCTTAGAAAACAGCTAAAAGTATATCCCTACCATTAGTTTTTGGCCCTAAGTAGACCTAATCCTAACTTTAACCCTAACCCAGAATTCATTTTCATTAGCAATGGGATTTTCGCTTATATTTTGCTGGGATCTAGGAATAAATCAGAACGAAAAATTATCAATCTATTTTTTTCTTAGAAAACTGCTAAGAATCTATCCCTAGCATTAGTTTTGGGGCAAAAATCTATATACATGTATTGTTCATTGGGAAAAATAATTTCTATCCCTAGCATTAGTTTGGGGGCAAAAATCTATATACATGTATTGTTCATTGGGAGAAATAATTTGTGAAAAGAATTGGAACAACAATCTCTATCAAATACTGTTAGAAGTTTTGAATAACAACTTGCCTCTAAGGAGTTAAAAGTAAGAGTTAACAAATGCATGCATGCAAATAAAGTATTCCTAGATAAGATCAAAAGTTAATTATGTCATTTCCCATGGTAGCCAGTATGACATTTTTTGCACTACAAGTCCATATGTCTAACCTAGTAACTATTATCCACGTTTCCATAAGCCAATGGTTTTCAGATGGACTGGATGCAAATCTCAGAATTTTCAGCAACCAGCCTGTATAAAATACATCTTAATATATTTAAGGAAGGTTGATCTCTGCAAATATTTCTCAGACTCTGGAAGTTCCAAATGTATGGTCCAGATTCCAGAATTCCCAACTAATGATCTCAATTGCTGAAAATTTTGGGAGGTATAATCCAGAGGAATGTTTAGTTTAATCCATTAGGTAAATTAACTTGTAATTACAATGATAATTTGCTCATTAAAATTTGTATTTACAGTAGCTACTTGATTAAGATGAAATGAAGTACCACTTTCAAACTTCATCAAAGGCTGATTTTGATGGAAAAATTTAATTACCATTTTTAAAAAGTCAAGTTCCATGAAAATGTTTAGCTAAATTAAATGGATTGGTGGCTCCTCTTCCTCTCCTACCTCCTCTCCACCTTCTCTTCTTCCCATGATTGCTCCTATTGATGCAGCAATATGAAAAGATATACATATGGAATGTATTTTTGTCAATTTGCAAAAGTTTTCTACACTGTTATGAAACTGCAGTAACCATTAGTTGGTGTGGTTGATAACTGCAGCATCCTGGCCTATTATCATGGCAGTTCTCACGCAAAACTTTCACAGGATAAAGAAGGAATTTAGTATAGATCAGAAAAGAAGCTTGGAAAACTGTGGACAACAGAAAATAGTCAATAGAAAATTTATCGGAAATATAGGCTACAAGAATGGTGGAAGGTCTTAAGCATAAAACATATCAGGAAAGACTTAATGAATTCAATCTGTATAGTCTGGAGGACAGAAGGAAAAGGGGGGACATGATCGAAACATTTAAATATGTTAAAGGGTTAAATAAGGTTCAGGAGGGAAGTGTTTTTAATAGGAAAGTCAACACAAGAACAAGGGGACACAATCTGAAGTTAGTTGGGGGAAATCAAAAGCAACATGAGAAAATATTATTTCACTGAAAGAGTAGTAGATCCTTGGAACAAACTTCCAGCAGACGTGGTTGGTAAATCCACAGTAACTGAATTTAAACATGCCTGGGATAAACATATATCCATTGTAAGATAAAATACAGGAAATAGTATAAGGGCAGACTAGATGGACCATGAGGTCTTTTTCTGCCATCAGTCTTCTTTGTTTCTATGTTTCTAAAAGTTTCTTTATTCTGTGATCTTCACTGCAGTACACCAATCCATACCATCAGATGGAAAAATAAATCATTTGAACTATCATTGCATTTCTTAATACTTATTGTATAGACACACATTTGGATTAGAGGAAACAAGAGCATACAAATATCAGTGGAAAAAAAAAAGAGACCATTCCTCATCAGTATTGGGTTCTAAAATCTTTTACTATTATTTTGTTCATGTGCTAGTGCTTATGCATGCTGCTTCTGCACATGTACAGAAGCATTCTGGATGGGTGGCCAGAGCCTCCCAATGCCACTACCGGTTCTAAGAACCAGGACACACCGGGAGCAATCCACCGCTGATCACTAATGTAATGATAAATGCAAAAATTGTGACACATAATTGACCATTAACGCACAACCTAAAATAAACTGAATTTTAAAACAGTATTTTAAAACAAATTTAACAGTATTTTAAAACAAATATTAAAACAAATATTAAAAATAAGAAAAAAGGGAGAGACTATTCTTGTGAAGGATTTGGAAGTCATTAACTAACCACCAAATTAAACTCCAATATGTAAGGTTATGATATGTTCCATGTATGAAAGTTAAATTTAGATGAGATGGTATTATGATCTAATAAGTATTCTAAACTATTAAAATCTCAGTCATAATGATCTGATTCACAGCTAAAGTAAGCAGATGTTCAAAACACCTGTGTATCTAGATAATCATTAGGATTGTGATAATTAATAAATGAACAGGTTTATTATAACATTTAATTAACAACAAGTATTAAAATCCTTCTGGATCCCTTATTTCTTATCCAAGAACAACTTTTGAAGACTTATTAATTAAAAAAAATGCTTCATCTCTAGCAGGACTTGAATATTCATTAATATATTCTTGACCAGCTTGTTTTTTAAGTAGCAGATCTTTCTTTTGAGAAGAATAGGAAGAAAATTACAATATTTAAACTGCCTTTTTTAGAACCGGTTTCTACATAAAATTTGATTCCCAGATCTGTTGATCAATAACAACATAAATAACATACAAAAATAATTTCCCCCCCCCCAAAAAATGTGTATCATAAAAACATAGAAACATAGAAGATTGATGGCAGAAAAAGTCCTTGTTCTTGTCTTCACTTTCCTATTAAAAACAGTTCCCTCCTGAACCTTATTTAACTCTTTAACATATTTAAATGTTTTGATCATGCCCCCGTTTGCAGCAGAGGCGGAGTAACGACACGGACACAAGAGCTGGATTTAAAATGGGTCATTTTATTAATTAAATTTGCATAATTTATTTAAATAAATTTGCATAAATTAACTATAACCCCAAACAAGGACCCACATGGTCAAACAATTGCTTCCGGGGCAGAAAATGATGTCAGAAAAACTTCCGGGGCAACATATGAGCATAGCTCCATGCTGATCCATGCTGATGGGCCACGCCGTCACCTGACTCACTGCCATGCACTTGCATGTGGGAGGTCCCGCCGTCTATCCCATACAAGGGGAAAGAAATGTGCGGGACCCAAATACAGGTTCCCCCCAATTGCTCAGGTCGTTTCCACCACAAGCCTTTGGAGAGAACCTGTCAATCATCCCCAAAGATGCCCAATGGAGAACACGCAGTTGCTAAACCACCACCCAGTTTTCCGCCCCTAACCTGCCTACCCAAATGACCAAAGGTATGCCAATTAGCCTGAACAGGGGCGAAGCACCCCCTAACCGCCTATCTGTCACTGCAGTGTGGAATAGGCAAAAAAACGGTCACAGAAAATACCGCAACCACCAAAAATTCCTATTTGGCCCCCTAGGGGCGACCCCCACTGGCACACTGGAAGATAGGGAGGGCAGGTGGGTGTTCGCTTCTTCGTCATCCAGGGCAAAAAGGAGGCCCTGGAGCTTGTCCAGCCCTTTTATAGGGCTACAGGTTCCACCCTGGATGACATCACTGGGAAGGCCGAAGCCTTCCCAGGAAGTGGCCGAGATCTCGCGAAATCTCACGAGATCTCGGCCGAAAACAAGATGGTGGCTGCGCTGAGGGCTGTGTCTCCCTGGCCCTGCAGCAAAATGGGCCGGGGATCAGTCACCGGCCGGGTATTCTCTTCTGTCCTTCATACTATACAGATTGAATTCATTCAGTCTTTCCTGATAAGTTTTATGCTAAAGACCTTCCACAATTTTTGTAGCCTGTCTTTGGACCCATTCAATTTTATCAATATCTTTTTGTATGTGAGGTCTCCAGAACTGAACACAGTATTCCAAATGTGGTCTCCCCAGCGCTCATGTCTCTGGAAACTCCCAAAACTGTTTTGAATAGCTACTAGAAGACATTTCCATGAGTCCCAAGCTCTCTTTCCTAATAAAACATTTCTTTTTTGAATTTCTTACCAATTTCTCACCTCTCTCCTGTATAATTTGACATTACCTACAAACTTAATTATAGTACCATATAATTTATGAATGAGTTAAAATATACCAGTCTCAATTACTGCAGCTTTTTCTCAAGTGAACCAAAAGAGAGTTTATTGCTTTAATCCAACTTCTTATTTATATTGGACTGGCGCTGTAAGATGTTGATTGATAGTATCTGCCAAGAGATATAGATATTAGTATTCCCTAGACTCACCTGGAGATGACAGGAAATCATGTCTCTCTGGTCCTGGAATTGTTCAAAAAGTATGCCTATTTCTTTTCTTTTTAAATATAATCTTATTGCAATTTTCCAATTAAAAAACAACAATAAAACAAACAAACAATACTATACTATACAAAACAAATATATACTGTGTGTGTGTGTATGTCACATGTTTTTGCTGAATTTGAAAATTAAAGGAGACTAAGATAGAGACTAGGATTATATATATATATATATATATATATAAATATATAATTTGTTTTCGTAAATTTTCACGGGTATATGTATGTAGATTGTTCTGAGTTCGGGTTTTGCCCTGTGTAATATTTTGCATGTCTATGCAACGTTTCGGTGAAATCACATTCACCATCATCAGGCTGAAGTTTAAAGCTTCGTGCTTTTACAACAGCACGAAGCTTGAAACTTCAGCCTGATGATGGTGAATGTGATTTCACCGAAACGTCGCATAGACATGCAAAATATTACACAGGGCAAAACCCGAACTCAGAACAATCTACATACATATACCCGTGAAAATTTATGAAAACAAATATATATATATATGTGTGTGTGTGTGTGTGTGTGTGTGTGTGTAATATAATTCCATTAATACATTAATTCATAAGGTCCCAGAAAATAAACTTCTGAAAAGGGAGTTGATAGCCTTCTATTAAGTGTTTAACTTTACACTGTCAATAAATCACTGACCCTTCATTGATTGAAGAAAAAATATCCCTTTAAGATACCATTAATTTCAACTACAACATCTTTTCTAAAAAAATAATTATAAATTCACTGTCTATCTTTTATAAAGTTAGCATGATAGAATGCCTCAGAAGTGTATCAGGTGAGAATATGGGCTTCTTAAGTCAGTTCTGACCTTTAGGACTTCTTAGAACTCTAGGCAGTTTTAAAGTACAGTACTTCCATATTATACTGCTGCAGTTATATTTATTTTAATTTGGGTTCCCCATTGGTCTTGTGTTATGGGCCAAAGGAAAGATATTAAAAGTTAGTGAAGTGTTAGTAGGGCATACTGTAATATCAGTAACAACTGTCCGAGAATGAATGGCAGAATGGTTAACTTGTTCTCCATATAATATTTGATAATATTCTCTCCTTTTCCATTATACCCATCATAGCTGGTGTTTGTTTTTGTATTCCTTTTTAAAAAATATGGGAATCACTGGCAAATACAAAGTAATGTTAATGTCATGTCTAATTTAACCTTCAATACAAATGTACAAAGATATCTTCCTTTTATTCATTTGTGCATAAATGCGCATTATAGAAATCATATTTCATTAGAAAATAAATTCTTACAATGTCATTTCTGAATGCAGTGATAAAAAGAAATAAGGCTTTGAAGTAACACAGGAATGAATGGACAATTGCAAGAATGAATATAGCACTTCATCTATTGAACACAACCTTGTTCTTTGCAATTGTAATAAAATAAATTAAATAATGTTTGTATGTATTAGCATGGAGCACTTCTGCTGAGTGCATATCCATAACTTGTAAGGCAGTTTCAAAGTAACCAAACTCAATCTGAATATGGTTAATAGGGCTCATATTTTACATGCTAAACTCTTAACATATATTTTCTCTTTCGGTATCTTTCGAAATGCCCTTGTTAGAATGCCCTTGTTGTAATTACTAAAGAATCTTCTCTGCTCCTAGAAACAGCTTAATTGCCTCTCCCAAATGTGACATTTTATAAAGCTGCTCTATTACTGCATACAGAAATGGAGGAGTGTGGTTTTTGTTTCCTAATTAAAAAATGGGAAAGAGAAACAGTTTCAAGTTTAGCAATGAGACAATGGTTATAAACACTATATACCCCACATTCATTATTTGATAAAAGGTTGATTAATTAGATATACAGATAAATAGAGTGTAGTAGAGGCAAAAAGCAGATGAAAGATCCTATGGATAATAAAGATTAACACATCAGCAAATACCGTTTGGCTAACAGGTTCGCAATCTCATGAAGCTTCTACTTTTTAACAAGTCAGAATCACTAAAGTAGGCAAGGATTGCATTTAGTCATAAACATTTGTGGTGACATATCCAATTTCAGAAATGCTAATGAATAATAAGTTCCTCCCTAAACAGTGTCATTCTGCTTCAAATGTAATAGATTTTAATAGGTTTAAAATGTACATGGAGAGATGGTGTCCCTTAATCATTTAGTCACATTTTGCAGTTTGGTGCCCATGTACACTGTTTAAATAAGTAAATAAATAAGTCATATAAAGATACAAAGAGATAGAATCCATCATGTTTCCAATGCTTTAGTTTCTTTCTTCCTAAAAATGGACAATGTCGTGATTTTTTTTCACTGCCTGCATTTGTGTATATATACATTTGTGTATATGTACTATAATAAAATTCCCACCAGCATGAGTGGCAAAATTCTTTTTGATCTCTAATACAATAATAAGTACTAGGCTATTATTAACAAAGTAAATATTGTGCAATCTTGAAAGAGTCAACATATGAGTCAACATGAGAGGGATCTTGGAGTCTTAGTGGACAACCAATTAAATATGAGCTAATAGTGTGTGGCAACAGCCAAAAAAGTCAATGGAATCCTAAATTGCATTAATAAGGGGTACAATCGATATCAAGTGAGGTACTAATAAAGCTTAGTAATACCACACCTAGAGTACTGCATCCAGTTTAGATCATCACACTATTAAAAAGATGTTGAGACTCTAGAAAGAGTACAGAGAAAAGCAACCAATATAATTAAGGGACTGGAGGCTAAAACATAGAGACATGATAGCAGTGTTCCAATATTTGAGGGGCTGCCATAGAGTGGGAGTCAAGACATTTTTCCAAAGCACCTGAAGGCCACACAAGGAATAATGGATGGAAACTTAACAAGGAGAGATTCCACCTTGAAATAAGGAGAAATGATCTGACAGTGAGAGCAACCAACCAACCAATGCATTCAGAAGTTATGGGAGCTTCATCCCTGCAAGCTTTCAAGAAGAGACTGGAGTGCCATCTGTCAAAAAAATAGTGTAGGGTCTACTTGGCTGTAGGAGTTGGACTAGATCAGTGTTTCCCAACCGGTGTGCCGCGGCACACTGGTGTGCCGCGAGACACGGTCAGGTGTGCCGTGAAGAAAAAAGCTCAGCTTCTGGTCTCGCAACTTTTTGCGAAGATCAAAAAGTTGTGAGACCGGAACCTGAGCTTCGTTATTTGTGCCTTCCAAGTTTCCCGGCAGCTGCAGCGCCCCGCCCGGCTGGAGCTTTCCTGGCGACGGCAGCAGGTGAGCTTTGGGGCCTGGTGGGAGGGCGGCGGCAACGGGAGGGCGGCGCGCAGTGGGAGAGTGATGGCGGCGGCAGCAGCAGCGGGCAGTAGCCGTGTGGTGGCGCCAGGGTGGTCAGCTGTGAGGCAGAGCTCCGGAACGGAGGCTCCGACCGGCGGCGGCTGGGCATGTTGCTGTAGCCGTGCGGTGGCAGCGGCAGCGGGCAGTAGCCGTGGCGAGGTGCCAGGGTGGTCAGCTGTGAGGCGGAGCTCCGCCGACGGCGGCTGGACATGCTGGAATTGCGTGGCTGGCACTTGCCTGCTGGCTGGGCTGGGATGGAGGATCCAGCCCCACATCCATGCCCAGCGCAACGCCAGCATGTATGGCGTCTAGCAACATGTCTAGCTGCCGCCGTCGGTGCCTCGGTTCCAGAGCTCCGCCTCACAGCTGATCACCCTGCTGCCGCTGCTGAGAGAAAAACAGAGGGAGAGAGGGGGGAGAGAAAGAGATAGCAAGAGAGGGACAGAGAGAAAGAGAGAGGGGGGATAGCAACAGAGGGAGAGAGAGAAAGAGAGAGGGAAAGAGGGGGGAGAGATAGAGATAGCAAGAGAGGGAGAGAAAGAGAGAGGGAGAGAGGGGGTTAGCAAGAGAGGGACAGAGAGAAAGAGAGGGGGATAGCAACAGAGGGAGAGAGAGGGGAAGAGAGAGAAAGAGAGAGGGAGAGAGGGGGAAGAGATAGAGATAGCAAGAGAGGGAGAGAGAGAAAGAGAGAGGGGGAGAGAAAGAGAGAGATAGAGATAGCAAGAGAGGGAGAGAGAGAAAGAGAGAGGGGGAGAGAAAGAGAGAGAAAGAGATAGCAAGAGAGGAAGAGAAAGAGAGAGGGAGAGAGGGGAGACAGAAAGAGAGAGAAAGAGATAGTAAGAGAAGGAGAGAGAGGGAGAGAGAGGGGGAGAGAAAGATAGAAAGCAAAAAAGAGAGAGAGAAAGAGAGATAGCAAGAGAGAGAAAGAGAGAGGGAGAGAGAGGGGGAGAGAGAAAGAGAGAAAGACAGCAAGAGAGAGAGAGAAAGAGGGGGAAGGAGGGTGAGGGAAAGACATTGAGGGAGGGAAGGAGAGAGAGAGAAGGAGGGCAAAAAAAAAGAGGAAGGACGGGAGAAACAAAGAGAGATGGAGAGAGAGGGGAAAAGAAAGAGGAAGGAGGGGAGAGAGAAAAAGAGGGAGAGAGAGAGAAATAGAGCGAAAGGGAGGAAGAGATATATATTTTTTGTCCAAACTTTTTTTTGCCCCCCCCCCCCACCGCTCAATGTTCCCCAGGATTTTGTAAATGTGAATAATGTGCCGCGGCTCAAAAAAGGTTGGGAAACACTGGACTAGATGACCTGCAAGGTCCCTTCCAACCCTGTTAATCTGTATCTATATTCTTAAAAATGATTTCATGAAAGGTTTATTTCAATCATATACTGTATGTCGTCATTCTCTTCCCCTGAACCACATTTAAGCTCTTTCAGTCGCTGATGGATTAATTTGATTACTGAGCAGCAGAACAGAACATAGTGTTCAGATTGCTGCTGTGCTGAATTTTTGCCTAATAATAGCATTAATGTTACATTAGTCATGTTATATATGTTGTAGAGTTATAACTATAAAGACATGCACTATAAACGAAATGTAATTTTATATTCTCCCTATTAATAGTTACATTAACTGCTGTAGTTTATTGCCCTTTTTGAAGAACACAGAAAAATGAATTGTAATTTTATGCTTCCATAGTAATGGTTTCCATGCTGTGTTTTAATTCTAGATTATTATATTAGATTGTACTCACACCCTTGACTGCTTTAAATTCTATTAGGACTGTGCACTCTTCAAAAAAATATTCAGAAGAAGCACTTTTGACTTGTATGAGTTGTTCTTTACTGTTTATTAAAGGTGTCTAATTTTTTTCCAGGCTATTGTGCAAACCTGAAAATGAGGTGATGCTGCTTTAAATTTCCCCCTCACTTTAATGATTTCATAAAACAGTGGCATTATTTTCAGGCTTCTGAAGAAAAAAATAGGCTGATTTTACACTTATACTTCCTCTATCAGGCCTGTCAAAGTGGCAGCCCCCAGCCCAGATATGTCACATGAAGGCCACACCCACCCAAGCTTCACAAAGCAGTGGTGAAATGTGCATTATCATATGAAACACGATAATGCACACAATCACCTATGAGGCCCAGTGCATGTAGCTGGGCAGGATGGGGCCAGGGGGCAGGGCCGAGAGTCCCTGTATAAAAGGGATGGGCTCTCCGCTTGCTGCCCCATTTGGATCTTACTCATTGGCACCCACCTGTCCCCCCCCTTTGCCTCAGTATGACTATTGGTTGCCTTTGGGGACCGAGTAGGATTTTTTGTGGCTGTACCATATTTTAGATTACAGCCATTTTTTCACTGACTCCACACTGGGTCTAGGGATGGGAGAGGTTAGGGGGTGCCTGGCAGTCTCTGTTTCATTAAGACTAGGTCAATTGGCTTGAACTCCCTTAGTCACTTGGATGATGGTATGGGGCGGAAAAAGAGGCAAATAGCAACTGTGTGATCTCCTTTTGGGGACCTTTTGGAAGGTGATGGGCTGCCCCTCACCAGAAGCTCTGGGCAGATTCTGCATGAGTGTTGGGAATGGGGTGCCCTTGGGGTTCACTTAACGCAAGCCCACAAGCAGGAGTGAGCCTTTCCACATGCCATGGGCATGGCAGAAGGCAAGGGAAAGTCAAGGCCAAGGTCAAGGTCAAGGGAGACCTTCCCTTGCTCAGCAGGGAACTTTCACCCATAGTTGCCCAAGAATGTTTGGAACAGAAGTTCCGCATCATTTGGTTTACCTCTGCAGGTTCAGATTTAAATTAATAAAGTGACCCATAAATCCCAGCTCTGTGGTCCATGTGCTTATTCTGCATCCGACGCAAGAGACTCCCTTTGACACAGTTTTACAAAGTTTCCACAACTGAGGTTCAGCTGACAACTATAATAATTCTGCCTCTCAAGAAGGCCATTTCTCCTAGAAAGTCTGACATGCAATTTGTTGCTGTTTCACAACATTTGTTCTTTCTTTCCACCACTGTTCTGTAGCAGTGCTGTCCAGGACTGAAAGATTGTAGAACCAACAAAAAGAAAAGTGGGAGATCAAAAAGTAAAGAAACGTTCATTTACAGTTCTAGAGGAAAAGTGAGATACAAATGGAATAGCAAATGCAATGAAGATGCAAACACTTTTTAACATCACATTTTAAAGAGTATAGAATAAAATCCTTCCAACTGCATTAGCAAAATTTGTAATGTATTGTCTTATAAAATAAAATTTCTTGCAAATGTTGTTCTGATTTTATTTTTTTAATGTTGCTTTATGTCCAACATACTTTTTATTTAATTCAGATCATACTCTGCATTTTGAAATCATTTAATTTGGAAATCATTTAATTTTGGCGGTTGGGGGGGAATGACAATCCCAATTTTCTAAATTTAAATTTAAACATTTTAACACAATCGTAACTATTTTGATTTGCTATATATTGTCAGCCTTTCTTCTGCTTTGTTTATTACTATAACTCGCCAAGTATATTCAGACTACCTGATTTATCAAGTCATTGCGGCGCAGTCGGAGTAACAGTCGGACACAAGTAATGGGTATAAATAGGGTCACTTTTATTAAAAACCAACTTGAATTAACTATTTAACCAAATATGCCCACGTGACCTGCAGTGGTGCATAATCAAATGGGGGCGGAGTTAACTTTCCAACCAAACTCAACTGAGCAACTTCTAGGGCGAAAGCTCCAAGCCTGGGTGCAGGGTCATGGTAAATTACACCTGCCCCCTGCCATGCCCCCACGGCATGTGGGATGGCTCGCCACTGGTCTCCAATAAACTCCATGCAGCGAGCCACAGGAGGGACCTCCCTCACCGAACCCAGGCCGGTCGAGCCCTGTAATCCGAGAAGGAGATCCCCCCACACCTCAGTAGAGGTGCCCCTAAAGGAGATCACACAGTTGCTTACGCCCATTTCCGCCCCCTATCGGCCGTCCCCCCCCAGTGCCCTTAAGGGGGGGCACTAGTTGGTGAGTCCACCCCCTAACCACAACTCCCACGCACAGAGTGGAGCAGGTGAAAAAACAACCACAGCTCGGCCAATTTACTGTGGCTGCAAAAAATTCCTACTCGGCCCCACCTTGGGCGACCCATCATATGCACCCTGTAACAGAGGGAGGGTGGGCGGGTGTCTCACAGCTGCCGGGCGAGAGAAACTGCGCCACGAGCCAGCCCCTTTTATAGGGCTGCCTCACCCTCGCCTGGCCAAACAACGTCACCGCGGCCCCCAGGGATGACGTGGGGCCACCGGATCCGCCTTCAACATGGCGGCCTCCTTCCCCCGACCACGCCGCAACTCCACGCCGGCTGGTAAGGTCGGCGGCGGCTTTGCGGCGCAGTCGGAGTAACAGTCGGACACAAGTAATGGGTATAAATAGGGTCACTTTTATTAAAAACCAACTTGAATTAACTATTTAACCAAATATGCCCACGTGACCTGCAGTGGTGCATAATCAAATGGGGGTGGAGTTAACTTTCCAACCAAACTCAACTGAGCAACTTCTAGGGCGAAAGCTCCAAGCCTGGGTGCAGGGTCATGGTAAATTACACCTGCACCCTGCCACGCCCCCACGGCGTGTGGGATGGCTCGCCACTGGTCTCCAATAAACTCCATGCAGCGAGCCACAGGAGGGACCTCCCTCACCGAACCCAGGCCGGTCGAGCCCTGTAATCCGAGAAGGAGATCCCCCCACACCTCAGTAGAGGTGCCCCTAAAGGAGATCACACAGTTGCTTACGCCCATTTCCGCCCCCTATCGGCCACAGCAGGGGGTGAAATTATAATTTATTCCCCCTGCTCCCCCCCCCTGCACATGAATGTGCAGGCACCTCTGCAGGTCCGCTATAAATTTGTCATTACCTTTATCTGTTAAGTGTACCCCGTCCTGTCTATATAAGTCTACCTGGGAAGCCCTGACATCGGGGTGGTCTATCACTCCCCCCCGTCTGTAGTACCCACTTCTTAACTGCTCTGTTAACCCTCTTCCTGGCCCCATCAACCGCCCTGGGGCTCCTAGCATGCCTCCAGCACCTACGTGGCAAGATGTTGGACCACAATACACGGGTGTCCGGCCACCGCTTCCAGATTACCTGTAAACCATCCCAAATGTGCCACAACAAGTCAACGCCAGTCATTGCTCCCAGGTCGTTGCCTCCCACATGCAAGACCAACCATCCCGGCACCCCCTGCACCTTCCCGCTGTTAAACAACAGGGGAAGCAACTCCAACCACCGTAGGCCTCTATGGCCCAGCCATTGGACAATCACATGCCAGTCCAGCTCCAACTGCGTGCCTGGCGTTGTCACCCGGGCCCTCCTCTCCGCCCAGTATATCATGCTGTGGCCACAGATCAGGACTCTCTGCGCACCCTGTGCGTTCTCTAAAAGGAAGGGAGGAAACAAAGCAGTGTCAGAAGTGGCCGCGCAGGCCGCACCCAGTCCCGCCCTACTCACCTAAGGGCGGATGTAAGTCCGGAAGGCCACAGATCGCCACCGGCCCACTGCACGTATGTCCGGCGCGCTGAAGCCCTCCTCCGCTGCAAAAGAAGCTGCCCCAATCCTGAAAGAGTGAGTCCCATAACGCTTGGGGTCCAGGCCCATCCGGGCCAGGGCCTTGGTCGTCACCGCCCAAAACTGGTACCTGGTGAGAGGTTCCCCAGAGGAATGACAAAAAAGCGGGCCGGGATCTCCGCCCCTAAGGGCCCAATACGCTGATATTGCTCCCACCGGGCACACCCTCCTGTGGCTGGTTCGAGAAAGCTTAACTGTCACGCCCCGTCCCTTCTGATCCGTTTTGGACCGTCGCAGCCGCAGGAAGACTGAGCCCCGCCTGAATCTAATGTCCCTAGCCGTAAAGGCCCGGACGGAGCCGTCAAACCTGGATGCCGCCAAGACCTCGCTTACACAAAAGGCCCCAAAAAACAACATCACCGCAGCCGCGTGATAAAGTGCCGCCTCGTACTGAGAGCGGCAAAGCCTGTCCCACAAATCGCCCAAACCCCTCAGGTGAACTAACCTAAGGGGGCGTCTGCTATCACCCCGGGTCGGGCCCCTCTCTCTGATCCACCCCTCCAGTGTTTTCCTAACCCTAAAGTCCCCCGTGGTGTCTGAAAAGCCCCGTGACTTGGCTATAAAAGCCAATCCAGCCAGCTTGGCCCGAATGGTGCAGGCTGACAACACCGGTGCTTACATAGTGTACAAAACTCCAGTAGATGTTCGACCGGGGCCGGCCAGAGCTGATCGTATCTCTTAAGTTGACGAAAAGCCCCAAATTCCCTACCTGCCCACTGGTATGACCTCCTGGTGCTTGCGGCAATGGACATGTCCAATGCCCTGTTTACGTCGGCCCTCCAATCAGCCACAGGTGCTGGGGGGCTGCCTCCGGGTACTCCTCAGCCTGTGGGGCAAGCAGCCGGAACCTAGCTAACTGTCCCCTGGATAATGCGTCAGCCACCCCGTTCCTAATCCCCGGGACATGGTGCGCACGAAATAGCATGTTATGTGCCAGGCACCTCATTACCATGTGATGAACCAACCCCATCACCCGTTCGTTCTTGGAGGAAAGCGTGTTAACCACATGTACGACCGCCATATTGTCGCACCAGAAATGTACTGTCTTCCCGGTGAAGCTATGGGACCAAAGCTCGATGGCCACGACAATTGGGAACAGTTCCAAAAAGGTCAGATCCCTGCAAACTGCGGTGCCCAGCCACCCCTGCGGCCAGTCAGCCCTAAACCACCTATCCTTCCAGACCACACCAAAACCAGCCGTCCCGGCTGCGTCCGACTTCACCTGGAAGTCGCCTTTCAACAGCATGTCCTGTCTCCAAAAGGAGACCCCGTTGTACGTGTCCAAAAATTGTTGCCACACACCCAGGTCCTTCCTAACGCTAGCCGTCAAGCGAATCCTGTGGTGTGGCTTGCTAAGACCTACCATCGCCTAGTAAAGCCTAAACATGAACGCCCTACCCGGCGCTATCACTCTACAAGCGAAGTTCAACAGTCCAGCTAGCTCCTGAACCTGCCTAAGGGTAACTCTTCTAGCGGCCCGAACAACCCTCACCGTGTTCCGCAACCTCGCTAACTTGTCTTCAGGTAGCCTACACGTCTGCGCTACCGAATCCACCTCAATGCCTAGAAATGTAAGCCTAGTGGTGGGCCCCTCGGTCTTTTCGTGTGCCAGAGGCACGCCGAGGTCCAATCATAAATCCTGAAACCCTGCCATCCCCCGCTGGCATTCGTCAGAGCCCGCCGGCCCTGCGAAAAGAAAGTCATCTAAATAATGAACAACTGACCGAATCCCGGTACTCTTCACGTGGGCCCACTCTAGGAAAGAACTAAACTTCTCAAACAATGAACATGAAATTGAACAACCCATCGGCAGGGCCCTATCAACAAAGAACCCCCCTTCAAACTGAAAACCTAAAAGGTCGAAATCCTCGGGGTGAATCGGCAAAAGTCGAAAGGCTGACTTAATATCACATTTACCCATCAGGGCCCCCGGGCCACACCCCCGTACCATCGAGACAGCTGTCTCGAAGGGCGTGTAGCGAACCGAGCACAGCTCTTCAGGGATGTGATCATTTACCGAGGCACCCGGAGGGAAAGACAGGTGATGAATGAGCCTGAACTCCCCGGCTGTTCTCTTGGGCACCACTCCCAGGGGGGATACTTGCAGAGAGGGCAGGGGTGGCCCCATAAAGGGGCCCAGCACCCGTCCCTCCCGCACCTCCTTCATAATTTTGTCCCTTACCACATGCCCCATGCCGGCTACAGACCTCAGGTTGTCAGCAAGGCAAGCGATCCTAGGCCCCTCGTACGGAATCCTAAAGCCCTCCGTGAAACCTGCAACCAAAAATTCGGCACCCTTCCTGGGGCGGTAGCCGATAAGCCTGGCTCTCAACCTGTCCAATCTAACTGGGGTTGGTCCCCTTACCCTGAGCTCCTGTTGGCTGGGGCTTAGAAGGGGCCCCTGCCCCCTTATTGCCGCCTCCCCCCCTGCCCCTGTAGCAGGCTGATGTTGGGTGCCTGCCATTACACAAAGAGCAGGCGTGGCGAAGGTGGTAAACTGGCCTGGAACAGCTCCCCTGGCGCCGTACTCGTAACAGTACGGCGGGATCCGAAAGGGCGAACCAGCCCCACTACGCTGTGCAGAGGCCGGGGTCCCCGAACCCACCCCGGGGCGGGGAAGGGTGGCTTCCTTTCCTTGGGTCAGCAGCAGGTGGCCGGTAGGCGTCCGCCCGCTAGCCGGGGTAGCTGCTTTCTGCGTGGCTCGAAGCCACAGGTCATTGTGCCTCATGTCCCAAGGCCAGTGCCTATTGTGTGCGGCAAATCTCCGAAACGTTTCATCGTACTGCTTCCAAGCCTCTCCCCCAAACTCCGGATACGCCATTAAGATCATATTCATATATAGGATAAGCTCGTGTGTCTTATGCACATCATCTTCCACAACCACCGAATGATATGCCAGGAAGGCGTAGGCCCACGCCAATATCCCCTTATCCATTTTGGTGTCCTTCGCCTCATCAGACCCCTTCTTACCATCCTTGTCCTTATCCTTCTTAGATTTCTCGGGTAACAAAATGTTGAAGATATCAACATAAGCCCCGCGCCAAATTTTTCGCTTAAGGGCCTGTGACATGTGCATGCTAAGCGGCGTGTCAGGGACGCCGGGTGCAAAGGGGTTGTCACTGTCTCCCTCGTAGGGGTCAGTGGACTCCGTTGTTGTGGACTCCGAGCTATCCCTCGAAGTGTCCCGTCTCCTTCTGCCCCGCTTTGTCACACCACGATGACGGCCCCTCCCCCACACCTGGGCTGCCGTGCGCGAACGCCATGTCTTGTGTGTATTGCGTTTAACCGCCCGTAGCCTGCCTCGTGGCCCCCGTGGCCGGGACCACCGATGCTTAGGCACAGGGCACTCACCCCAATGTGAAGAGTCGTCATCAGCCTCCTCTGAGCAGGAAGCAGCCCGGCTTCCCCGTCTCCTCTTGCGCCTTTTCTTAGCGCGCCGGTCGGATCTCACCCTCTGGGACCTTTCCTCCGATTCCGAGGAGCTCCGGGTCCCCTCTGCGCTCGTGGTACCCCTGGCGTCTTCGTGCCGGGACCTGCCCCTCTTCCTTGGCCCCAAATCCAATTTCTCGAGCAAGGCAGAAAGAAGGTGTGAGGAGACAAACACTGACTCCTCCCCTGCCCCCTCATTAACAACCGCCCGTGCCGTGGGGGACCCCTCATCAGACCCACTCATTTCCACTGGGCTGGGGTCCCCCTCCCCGGGATCAGAGGCCTCCACCCTCCTACCACGTGGCCTCCGGGATGGGGCCCTCCCCTGGCGGCGGCCTGCTGCCCTAGGGGTCAGCCCCCGGCGCCTTGCGGCCCGCCCCCTGCTGCCTTCCTCCCCCCTGGGGCTGCCCTCTCTGCCCGGCCTACTGGCCTGTCCAGCCCCAGGGGCCTCCCCCCATGTCCTCTTGGGGGCCCTCCTCCTTCCAGTACGGCGGGGCTCGATGGGGGGGTGCCCTGATCACCAGCCTGCCCCCCCGCTGTCCGCCGCCGGGTCCCCGACTTAGCCCTGCTGCCCCTTGCCATTAATGCTCCCCCCGACTCCAAACCAGAAGAGGCCCGGCAGGCAGCTGATGCCTCAGGCGCTGGCGGCCCTCTAAACGCCATCCATGCGTCCTCTTCGGCCTCTGGGCCGAGCCGCGCTCTCTTTGCCGCGCGTGCTGCCGGCCTGAGCCCCCAGATGCTGCCCACGCGACTTCTTCGGCCACCGGGCCTGCCGCGCTCCCCTCGCTGCAAGTGTTGCCGGCCCGAGCCTCCTATTGCCGCCCACGCGTCCTCTTCGGCCTTCGCGCTCTCTTCGCTGCGTCCGGGAGCAGCAGGGCCGTCTCACAGCTGCCGGGCGAGAGAAACTGCGCCACGAGGCAGCCCCTTTTATAGGGCTGCCTCACCCTCGCCCAGCCAAACAACGTCACCGCGGCCCCCAGGGATGACGTGGGGCCGCCGGATCCGCCTCCAACATGGCGGCCTCCTTCCCCCGACCACGCCGCAACTCCGCGCCGGCTGGTAAGGTCGCCGGCGGCTTTCTAAGCATTCATTCGGATCAGACTATCATAAATCTCAAAAACACTGACCGGCATTATGTTTCTGTTTCAGTGATTCAGAGACAGGAATGGAATCATTGTTTTTAACTATGATCTTGGCAAATTTTGGAGAAAGGTGGAAATTAGAAGCTTTTTCATTGGTTTCTTCAATTAAAAGGAACTATGTATTCAAAGTTCTCCACTGACAGATCTATGATTCATTTGAATTTGTTGAGTTTCTGGGGCTTGTCTGCTTTCAGTTGCTTATAAATCATGTAGAGGGTAGCAAATAGAATTGAAACACCTATAAAAACCAGTGGAACAGTATTTTTCCAAGTTTATATGCTCATTTTTTTCCATACTCCATTTTCTTATTTAGCTCTCAGATTTGCAATTTTGTTATTCTGTATTTTATATATATATCAAGAATAAGAAACTATTACATTTCACAAAGTGTAACACTGTTAGAAGCAGCAATAACCCCACTATAATTTTCTTCCGATTGCTATCTAAGTTCTTGTTATAAGCCACAATCAAAGTGAGAAAGGTCACCAGGCAGCTCTTCAGTGCTGAGTTCATAGTTGCAATCAGCAACTTATAAATATTTCTATGGATAGTCTGATTCAGATTGTATTCTAAATTATGTTCTGCAACATATTTTCACAAAGACAATACTTTTGTGAAAGGATGGAAACAATGGGAATTTTTATATAGAAAACTATTCTAGGTCATTTTCTATTTATTATATTTCGTTATGCAGAAGAAATACTTCATATTACTATAGTGCAGAAAAATAAACAAAACAAAATGTTTGGAGTACCGATTGAAAAATGTTCTTGAGGACTTCCAGCAAATTCTATAGAGCAGGGCTGTCAAACTCCTGGTGCATGGACCAAATGTGTCATGCACTGGCCATGCCCCTGCCCAGTATAGCAAAGAGGAAAAAAGTCCTGATACATCATGTGATGCTGCAGTGATGATGTGACTTTGACACCTTTGCTATAGAGGTTGAGAAAACAGTTCAGCTCCTTTGTCCTGAAAGCAAATATTATGGACTTTGAATTAGGTTTAGAATTTCCTTCACTCTTTCCCTTTTTAAGGTAAAGATCCTTCTCTACAGGGATGGGCTACTGCCTGGATGGGGAGGAATGCAGTGGGGTAGCAAAAATGGAGCTCCACCCCAGAACACCCAATTTGCACTGAAAGATGTTGAAAGAAAATGCAGGGCATCCTGCATAAGCCACGCCCACAGGGTGGTAGTAATATTTTTGGTAGCCCTTCACTGCTTCTCTAATACGGAAATCTTGCAGAAAAGTCAAAGCAAAACATGTGCATAAGACATCAACTGGAAATAGATAGTACCCATGTTTGTACTGAGTAGATAACTTTTGAAGATTAAGATGAAAACAAGAATGCTATTTAGGCATCCAAAAGTATGGATATTATTCTTATCCACATGGTGAAGTAGACCCAGAGACAGGGTTAGGTGAGAACGGTACCTTTATTCAGCTCAGGAAAGGTAAGTGACTTTCAGCGAGTACCGTCTGCTCTACCTGGAAGAAACCGCTCCTTTTATACATTTGCGGTTCCCGCCAAAGCAAGAGCAGCCGTGTCTGAGCCAATCAGGAGCGACTTCCTGATTTAGCTCAGACAGCGCTTCAACAAAGGAACAAACTATTTACAGAGATACAAGGTAGCCATTACAGGATACAACACCCCTCCCTCCTTAGTTTGGATACATCCATCACAAAAGCCATGTGACGAAGTCCTCCAATCTGCTGGGTCTCCGCGAGGCTCGCTCCGACCTGCGCAGTTCAGTTGCGTCCTCACTACTGATGGTGGAGGTCGGTTCGCTGTTGCTTCCCCGGCGTGGCTGGGCCCTGGTTTGGGCTCCAGCCTGTTGATTCGGCCTGGCAAGCACAACGCTGACCTCGGAGGAGGAAGATGGTTCGGCGTCGCTGGAGGACTCTCCCTGACCCGATAAGTCCATTTGAATGTCTATCAAATCGGGTTGCGTGTTAAAGTCTGTTGAAATGGGAGAGTCTGTATCAGCGGTTTGCTCCAGGGAGTTTTCCATGCGTTTCCGAATGTGGTCAATGTGCCGCTTCCACATTCGACCATCCTCCAGTTTTACAATATATGTTTTAGGAGCAGTTTGTTTAACAATAATTCCCTTCATCCAGTTTACCCCCCCATCAAAAATTTTTACAAACACATTTTGTCCCAAATACATTTGTCTTTCAGGGTTTACATACATGGGGTTATTTGTACAAAACCTTGGGTGTAACCTATCCAGTGGGGACCTTAATTTCCTTCCCATTAGTAACTCAGCAGGGCTTACGTGCGTGTGAGAGTTTGGGGTAATGTGCTGACATAGCGTTCTGCCAAACCATTAGCCCAGGGCGAGTAAGGCAAGATGAGTACATGTCTGACTCCAAGATTATCTAAGAACAATTCAAACTGTCTGGCCGTTAATTGTGGCCCATTGTCAGACACTAGGATATCAGGGCAACCATGGGTAGCAAATAGCCTGCGCAGCACCTTGATGGTGGCACTTGTGGTTATGTTGTTCATTGCTATGATTTCCACCCATTTGGAAAATGCATCAACTACTATTAAGAAGTATTGTGACCCCACTGGCCCTGCAAAATCAATATGGACCCTGGACCAAGGCCCCGCTGGTTGCTCCCACTCTGCTGGAGTTGTTTTGGGGGGGTTAGGCCGTGATTCTTGGCATGGGTCACATTTGGCTACCCAGTTTTCAATATCAGCATCCAACCCTGGCCACCATAAGTGCCCTCTAGCTAGGCCCTTCATCCTGACAATCCCAGGATGGCCCACATGTAACATTTTGAGTACCTTTACCCTTAGGCTTTTAGGAATGATCACTCTATCCCCCCACAACAGACAACCTTTTACATATGACAATTCTAGTTTTTTGGTTTTGAAGTCACACAATTCAGGTTTCACAGAGTCATATTGCCATCCCTTAAGTACACAATTTACCACCTGTTTTAGGATTGGATCTTGCTGCGTGTGTGCAGCCACCTCCCTTGCAGTAGTTAGTGGGTTGTCTTCGAGCTCTATCATTAAGACATCAGCAGATGGGGCAGGGTCCTCCACTAACTCTGCCATGGGGCACCTACTGAGGCCATCTGCGTGGTTGATGGTTTTACCCCCTTTATGGATGAGCTCGTACTGGTATCCTGAGAGGAAAAGGGCCCATCTGATTAATCTTGGGGACATAAATGGAGGAGTAGGCTTGTTGGGGGCTAAAAGACCTAATAAGGGCTTGTGGTCGGTAACCAATTCAAAACTTCTTCCAAAAAGGTAATTATGAAACTTCTTCACCCCTGCCACTAAAGCTAGAGCCTCCTTATCTAGTTGGCTATAATTTCTTTCAGTATTGGTCAACGTTCTGGAAAAGAAAGCAATTGGGGCCTCTGTTTTGTTAGGCAAAACGTGAGCCAAAACTCCTCCCACGCCGTAAGGGGAAGCGTCGCACGTAAGCCTGATAGGTAGCGAAGTACTATACTGGACTACCACACTTTTAGAAATTAATAATTGTTTTATTTGTACAAAGGCTTCATGTTCAGTTCTCCCCCATGTCCAAGGGGTTTCTTTCTGGAGTAATCGGTGTAGAGGCTCTGCTGCTGTTGCCTTCTGTTTTAAAAAAACGGAGTAAAAATTAAGAAGGCCTAAAAAAGCTTGCAATTCAGTCTTATTTTGTGGCTCTGGGGCTTCTATAATGGCTCTCAGTTTCTCAGTCGTGGGGTGGATACCTTCCTTATCGATTTTATAACCTAGGAATTTTACACTGTTGGTTCCCCATACGCATTTATCAGGCTTAATCCTTAACCCTTTGTCCTGAAGTCTCTGAAGTACTTCCCTTATTCTTTTGTTGAGCTGTTCTTGGTTTTCCCCTGCAATTAAGATGTCATCAAAATAGGGAATGGCCCCCTTTATCCCAGATAACAAACGTTCCATTATGCTTTGGAATATCCCTGGGGCTATGCTTACTCCAAACTGTAATCTGGTACATTTAAAGGCACCCCTGTGGGTCACAATTGTTTGCGCGTTTGCTGTCGGTTCATCGACAGGTAACTGTTGATAAGCTTGCGCGAGATCGATCTTTGCAAACCTTTTCCCTTCCCCCAGGGAGTGCAGGAGTTGTTGTACCACCGGAATGGGGTAAGGGTGATGTTGGAGGGCTTTATTTAGCGTAGATTTATAGTCAGCGCAGACCCTTAAAGAGCCATCTGGTTTTAGAGGCGTGACTATGGGTGTTTCCCATGGCCCCTGCTCCACAGGAACTAAAATGCCTTGGCTTATGAGCTTATCCAGCTGCAGGTCAAGTTTGGGGAGGAGCGGGAGGGGTACCCTGTGAGGTTGAGCCGGACAGGCGGGACCTTGGGGTCAATAGAAAACGAGATAGGGGGCCCTTTATACGATCCCAAGGTGGGGCTAAACACTTCAGGGAACTCCTGTAAGAAGTCAGGCATGCTATCTGAGTTAACAGTACAAATACCAGAAATTTCAATTCCCAAAGGTTCCATCCAAGCCAAACCCAGGAGAGAGTGCTTAGCCCCTGTAACAACAATCATAGGCAGGGTACATTTAACATTCTTAAACACGATAGGTACATTCACTTTGCCCAGAACAGAGATTATCCCCCCTTGAAAATCTCTAATTACCAATGAGGTTTGCAAAAGCTCAGATTTAGATAGGCTAGGCATGTACAATTTAAGTTTTTCCCACGGCATAATGGTGTATTTAGACCCCGTGTCAAGCTCCATAGAACATGGCTTGTTGTTTAACAGTAGTGAAACTACAATCTTGCCCCCATTTTTTGTTGCCGTGTTATTCACGGAAAATTGAGTGTTACCTCTTGAGTAGTCGCGGTTAGCGGTTGAGTAGTTCTTTCGGCCCGAAAAACGGAAAGGTCGGTTTTCCCGCGGTTGAGGTGTTTGATTCTGGGGTCGTTGATGGCGCGGAGTGGAGAAGGTTTCCTCCGGTGTAGATGCTCTGCAGGCTTCGGCGATGTGGCCGCGTCGGTTGCAGCAGCGGCATATGGCATCCCGGAAGGGGCAACGTTGGTGCTGATGGTTTCCTCGGCAGCCGGCGCAGGGGGCGGCGGGGTGAGGAAATCTGTGTTGTCTCGGCTGGTCTTGCAGCAGGAAACAGCTGTCCTCGTTGCGAGCTGGTGGGCTGAGGTCGTCTGGGTCCTCGGCGCGGGAAAACGTGGAGTCTATCTTGGTGATGACTTCTCGCCTTTCGTGTTCCTTCAGCTCTTTAGCAGCGGCGTCGGCGACCTCTGCGGTTTGTGCTAGCTTAATCATTGTTTGTAGGGTCGGTTCGTCTTCGGTGAGGAGTTTGTTCCTGACCGAGGTGTTTCTCATGCCGAATACTAAGGCATCGGTGAGGCGAGCTTCCGGGTTGTCAAACTTGCATTTCGCAAGCACCGTTCAAAGTCGCATTGCAAATTGGTTGATTGATTCCGCTTCGCGCTGAGCCATTCTGGAGAACTGGTGCCGGAAAACCATGGCTGGTTTTGTTGGCTTGAAATGGCTCGCGAGCTTGGCTTGTAGGACGTCCCAAGCGACGGATCTTGCTGGCAGCAGTTCTGTGAGAGTCTGGGTGAGGGCGCGGATTTCTGGGCCGCAGTAGTTTAGGAAGATGGCCCGTCTCCGGTCGGCGTCGGCGTCCCGTATTCCTGCTGCCTCGAGGAAGATCTCGAAGTTGGCTAAGTAGTCGTCCCAGGAAGTCTTCTCGGGATTGAAGAACTCAGGAGCCCGGCCGATTTGGAGGTTGTTCATGTTGCACGCGTGGTTTCTTTCGTCCGTCGTCGCCAGTGAAGTAGACCCAGAGACAGGGTTAGGTGAGAACGGTACCTTTATTCAGCTCAGGAAAGGTAAGTGACTTTCAGCGAGTACCGTCTGCTCTACCTGGAAGAAACCGCTCCTTTTATACATTTGCGGTTCCCGCCAAAGCAAGAGCAGCCGCGTCTGAGCCAATCAGGAGCGACTTCCTGATTTAGCTCAGACAGCGCTTCAACAAAGGAACAAACTATTTACAGAGATACAAGGTAGCCATTACAGGATACAACACATGGTAATGGAAATAATTACTGCCCTTGTGACACTTGAAGTGTAAGTTATAATATTTGTAAGAGAAGTGAAGAATTATTCCTTTCTCCCTGTGCAGGTTTTGGGAGAAATATCCATCCGGTTCAGTTCCAAGCCATGAGAAAGGCACTGGAGACACAATGTAGAGAAAGGCATTGGAGACACAATGGAGACTGGAGGCTGATTGGAAAGAGGGTCCATTTTTTGATGAAGCAAAACCCCAAGCACATGTGATTCTGGATAGCTGACCACATGGAGTTGGGAGTGAGGTTATGCCTTCACTGAGTTTTGTACTTGTTCCTGTGGAAGAACATGTATTCTATTGGCTGTTGTCAGACTCCTATGGGACCATGTAGAAGTCATGTAGGGGTCATAGCTGGCTCTGTAGGCAAAATGCAAATCCTACATGTTTGTCTGAGCTAAGTTTGGTTGAAGTCCTATTATGGCTTAATGGTTTTGCCCTGGGTTGGCTCTTGGGTGGGGCCTAATCTGCCTTTGTTCAGACATTGCTGCAGGAGTAAAAGATGATTGATTGATTGATTGATTGATTGATTTGATTTGATTTGATTTGATTTCTATGCCATCCTTCTCCTGAGATTCAGGGCAGCTTACAATATATTTATGCTAGTGCATAAGTGCACCAGCGTGCCTTTCATCCCATCCTAATTTTTCTTTTATTTTTTACTAGTACCATGTATTATATCTATTATATCTAATGTTATATCTATTATATCTAATGTTTCTTCTTATTTTTTTCTTTTTCTTTTCTTCTTACCAGTATCATGTATATGAATATTATTATATCTTTACATACTTCCAATATGTACTTGACAAAACAAACAAATAAATAAATAAAATCTAAATAAAATTACGTTCTAAAAATGTAAAAATTAGATAAATAGTTAAAAATTAGATAAACAGATTCATACATCATACCTGCTACATTTATTCATTGGGCGGAGCAAGATATCAAAGTTTTAGTGGCCCCAAGCCTGCCAGCAGAGGTGAATCTTCAAGAGCTTTATGGGAGGCAGAGAGAGTGGGGGAAGTATGAATCTCTGGGGGGAGATTCCTTTCCTGAAAATGGCATTCAGCTGTGAACGTATAATACTAACATTGCGATATATGTTGACATAATAAAGATCTCAGACCAGATGCCTAAGATCCCCCTACTTAAATTGCTTGGAAACCCAGCAATTCAAAAGAAGAAAACAGCTGCTCTAGGCTTGCAGAGAATCTACTACTTAAATATTTCATACTGCATAAGCAATATACCCCATCAATTCAGCTGATTCATATTTACAAGCAAATTTTTTATTTCTTTTTCTTTGCATACTTTGTATACTAGGGATTGTTTTAAATGGAGGAAAGAACCATGCTTGCAAATATATTGCTTTCTTCTGTATATAGGAATGTTATAGATTGACCTATCTGCTTATTCTAATAAGGAAGTCAGAGGGTACACATACTGGAACAAAACAGCTATTTAATGTTGATTTCATGTTGTACTCTCATGAAACAATTTATAAGAAGGATTTTACATTTATTTGCTTCAGGTAATACAAAACTAATGCTTGGATCTATAACTAAGTCAATAAAATTCAAATTATGAATAGCAGAGCACTTTAAAAGTGAGTTCTTGATTTCGGCTTCAATCCAATAGTATAATAATAATGAAAATCCTGTGCTAATATTGTTAGCAATATCACATCATACTGTAACTGATGAGGTATGAGTGTATTGCATTCCATTTTACACCAAACTACAGAGATAATATATTGAATTAAAATTATAAATAATCCATTTAGCAAAGCACATACATCTGCCACTATAATATGATATTAAGACATTTCTAAATAGCTAAGAATTATTTAATGAATGTTTATTACAAATTTTGATGTCTGATAAAGCAATTTTAATCTTGCGTGAATTAGCAAAAGAAATTAACCAAATCCTACAAATACATATTCTTAAATAAAGTTGGCATGTCTGACTTAGTTCCAGGACTGTGCTAGGAAATTAGATGACTGACTATAGAGAATATATATGTGAAAATATAAAATTAGATGCATTAAAAACAACAGTGAAAACTGTGATTAGAATTTGCAGAAGAGACGGAGTAACGACTCGGACACAAGAGCTGGATTTAAACTTGGGTCATTTTTATTATAATAAATTTGCATAATTTATTAATTAAATTAGCATGAATTAGCATAAATTTGCATAAATCAACATACTCAACTATGACCCGGAAACAGTGGACCTGCAGGGTCAAACAAACACTTCCGGGGCGGAAATGACGTAAAAGGTCAACATTCCTGGGCAACTATGGGCGTAGTCGATGCTGGTCCAGGTGAGGGACCTCTCCCTCACCTGAGACCCTGCCATACACTCGCATGAGGGGGGTCCCGCCGGCTCACCCCTACCCTGGGACTTCAATAGCGGGACCCAAAGACAGGTTCCCCCCAAGTGCGCAGGTAGCACCCACCATGGGCTTGGAGAGAACCTGTCAATCATCCCCAAAGATGCCCAAGGGAGAACGCGCAGTTGCTGAAACCACCCAGATTTCCGCCCCTAACCTGCCTACCCAATGACCAGAGGTAAGCCAATTAACCTAATTAAATGCAAACACCCCCTAACCGCACATCCATCTCCCCAGTGTGGAATGGGCGAAAAAACAGCCTGGCCTAATGGGCGAGGCTGCAAAAAATTCCCATTCGGCCCCCGAGGGCGACCCCCTAGGCACACTGCAAAATAGGGAAGGGCGGGTGGGTGTCTGCTTCTTGGCACCAGGTCCGGGCGAAAAGGCTCTCTTCCCGGCCTGCTGTCCCTTAAATAGGGCCAGCAGGCCCCGCCCGGACCCGACGTCATGCCCAGCCACGTGGGCAGGGCATTCTCGGCCGAAATCTCGCCTCGCGAGATTTCGGCCGAAAACAAGATGGCGGCCGCCATCGGAAGGGTCCGAGTCTGCCCGGCCCTTCCGCAACAGCGCCGTGGGGCCGGTAAGTCAGCCGGCGATATTGCAGAAGAGACGGAGTAACGACTCGGACACAAGAGCTGGATTTAAACTTGGGTCATTTTTATTATAATAAATTTGCATAATTTATTAATTAAATTAGCATGAATTAGCATAAATTTGCATAAATCAACATACTCAACTATGACCCGGAAACAGTGGACCTGCAGGGTCAAACAAACACTTCCGGGGCGGAAATGACGTAAAAGGTCAACATTCCTGGGCAACTATGGGCGTAGTCGATGCTGGTCCAGGTGAGGGACCTCTCCCTCACCTGAGACCCTGCCATACACTCGCATGAGGGGGGTCCCGCCGGCTCACCCCTACCCTGGGACTTCAATAGCGGGACCCAAAGACAGGTTCCCCCCAAGTGCGCAGGTAGCACCCACCATGGGCTTGGAGAGAACCTGTCAATCATCCCCAAAGATGCCCAAGGGAGAACGCGCAGTTGCTGAAACCACCCAGATTTCCGCCCCTAACCTGCCACGGAGCGGGGGTCAGATCTCTATCTTGGCCCCCCGACTCCCCCCTCTATCTGCGCCAGCTCACGCAGAGACCGCTGCAGGTCCTGTAAGAAAATGGCGTTCCCCTGTTCTGACAGGTGAATGCCATCGGCCCGGTAAAGCCACGGCCGATCTATGGTGATGAGGGGATGGGCCACTACCACCCCACCTAATTCTTTGACCGTTTTTCCCACAGCCTTATTCACCCTACGCCTGACCCGGTGAATGGCCCTAAGGGAAATGGCGTCCCTCCAAACGATCCTTGGGAGGATCTCTGACCACACCACTTGCGTGGTGGGCCACACCGTGCGAAGCCACCGCAGGTCTTCGCGCGCCTGGACGATCAACGGTAGACCGCCAAGCAGGCATAGGTCATTGCCACCGAGGTGCAAGACCAGCCATCTGGGTGCGGCTATGGGTTGCCGACCACCCAGTCCCATCTGGGCACGACCCTGGGTAGCCGCCTGCCCAGCAACGCCGGGTACCGCCCTGAGATGCTGAGTACCCAGCAACGTCGGTAGGAGCCCCTCCCACCGCATACCCCTCCGGCCCATCCAAACAACATTGACCCACCGTCCCAACGACAGCTGGGTCCCAATGGCACTTCTGGCTGCTGAGCGGCCGGCCCAGAAGACCATGCTGTGGCCACACAGCAGCGCCGTCGGTTTCTGCCTGGACTGGGAACCTGGAAGAGGACACACACAGAGAGGTTACCTAGCCTAAACCCTGCCCAGAATCCTCAGCGGGCCTAACATAACCCAAGTATGCCGCTGACCGCCAGCGGCTGATCTCCTGAATCCGTTGGGCCGGGAGACCGGAAAGTGCCGCGCTAGTGGCGGCGCCGATACTGAACGAATGCGTTCCATAGCCGGCGGGATCCATGCCTACCTGAGACATAGCCTTAGACACTATTGCCCAGAATTGAAACCGGGTCAGGGGGGTACCATCCTGGTGTATAAAAAGGTACCCGCGCCCATGCCCCCGCAAACCACAAAAATTCTGCAAAGCAGCCACCGGGCAAACAGACTGATCGGTGGCTGCGCTAAGTACAAGTCTAACCCCTCTGTGTAACTGATCTGTCTTGGAGTGTCTCACCAAAAGGGAGACACCCCCCTGTCTAAAGGTCAGATCAGTGAGCTGGAGAGCGCGGAGCGACAAGTCAGACTGCGAGGAGGCCACTGCCTCGCTGACCCTGAGGGCCCCAAAAAACATCACACAAGTCGCTGCCCTAAAAAGACGGGCCTCATACAGAGAGGCACACAGACTGTCAAATGCCTGATTAATCAAAGACAGCTGCTGAACCGTCAGGGCCCGACGAGTGTCAGGAGGGAACCCCTGCCGCTCCCGCACCCAGCCTTCCAACATCCTCCGGATGCGAAAATCACCCGAAAAATCACGGAACCCCCCCGCCTTGGACAGAAAGGCGAGGCCGGCTAACCTAGACCTGATAGTCCTGACTGAAAGGCCACGCCCCTTCAGCAGGACACAAAATTCAGCTAGGTGCTCAACCGGGACAGGCCAGCTATGGGGGTAACCCCTACCCTGCCTGAATTCCCCAAACTCCTTACCTGCACGCTGGTAAGCTCGCAGGGTGCCAGGAGCTACAGATAAGGCAATCGCCCGGGAGGCCTCGTCTCTCCAGCTCTCGGGAGCCCGCCCAGGCTCCACAGGTGGGCTGGAAACACTTCTGGCGACTCTCGGGCCCACGGGGCCAGGGTCCGAAACCTGGACAACTGACCACGGGACAAAGCGTCAGCCACCCCGTTATCAAGCCCCGGGACGTGCCTAGCCAAAAACAAGGCGTTTAGAGACAAGGACCTGTGCACAAAATGGCGGACAAGCCGCATCACCCTGTCGCTCTTAGAGGACAGGGCGTTCACAACATGGACAACCGCTAGGTTGTCACACCAAAAATGCACAGTCTTGTCCCTAAACTGCTCTCCCCAGAGCTCTAAGGCCACTACCAAGGGGAAAAGTTCCAAAAAGGTCAAGTCCTTAACCAAGGAACAGGCACTCCATTCCGGAGGCCATGCCGACCAGCACCACTGGTCACCTAACACTACCCCAAAACCGCAAGTCCCTGCGGCGTCGGAACACAGCTGCAGCTCCGCTTCCAAAAGAAGCTCCTGCCGCCAGAAAGACAACCCGTTAAAACGTTCCAAAAACTCCCGCCACACGCAGAGGTCAGCCCTGACCCCTGCACATAAGCGGGTACGATGGTGGGGCAAACTTAGCCCCTTCATCGCGTCATACAACCGGCGAGAAAAAGCCCTACCAGGCACCACTACCCGACAGGCGAAATTAAGGATCCCGGCCAACTCCTGGAGCTGCCGAAGCGTAACCTTCCTGCAGCCCAGGACCGCCTCGATCTTACTCCTAATTTTAACCAACTTGTCCAGGGGCAATCTAGAAGATTGCTCCTCTGAATCCAATTCAATACCGAGGAAGGTAATCCTGGTGGCAGGGCCTTCGGTCTTCTCGGGGGCTAAAGGCACCCCCAATTGAGCACAAAGGGCTTCGAAGTCCCGCATCAAAGCAAAGAATTGCTCCGATTGCGCAGGCCCGGCCATCAAAAAATCATCAAGGTAATGAACGACCGAACCCAGGCCACTACGCCTCCTGAGCGCCCACTCCAGGAAGGTACTAAAGCTCTCAAAAAGAGAGCAGGAAACAGAACAGCCCATAGGCAGTGCCCTGTCCACGTAGAACCCACCCTCGAAATGGAAGCCCAGAAGCTCGAAGTCGCCTGGGTGAATGGGGAGGAGCCGGAATGCCGACTTAATGTCGCATTTACCCATAAAGGCTCCCACCCCACACTCCCTAACCATGGCCACGGCCGCATCAAAGGATGCGTACCGGACTGAACAAAGCTCGTCAGGAATGAAATCATTCACTGACTCCCCTTTTGGAAAAGACAAATGGTGAATCAACCTAAATTCACCACTCGCCTTTTTGGGGACCACCCCCAGGGGGGACACTCTAAGATTCGAGAAGGGCGGCTCCGGGAAAGGCCCAAGGACCCTGCCCTCGGCAACCTCCTTTCGAATCTTATCCCTCACAATGTCCTCATGTCCGACAACCGACCTGAGGTTGTCCGACATGAAGGCCTTCCTAACACCCACATAAGGGATCCTAAATCCCTCAGAAAAGCCCCTCAAGAGCAGCTCGGCTCTCGGGCGAGGGTGGTAGTCGACCAACCAACCCTCGAGCACAGACACATTAATTGGGCTGGGCCCCTTTTCCCCCAGCTGGTGGGGGAGGTTTTCCTGGACCCCCGCCCTTCTTCTCCGCCCCTTTCTTGGGGCGGGGACAGACTGAAGCTGCATGGGACCCCCCACAATTCCCGCAGGCATGCTTGTACTTACAAAAGGGACGAAAACACGCCCCTTTTGCAGCAAACTCATGACAAGCGGGCGAGGCCCCCTTGCCAGCCACACCAGGAGTCGCCTTGGCCGGTGAAGCCGCGCCAGGCTCCTCCTCCATGAAGTGCCCACTATCTGTACGCTCACACCCTTCCTTTCCAGACATATGCGTGGCCCGGAACCACAGGTCCGGGACCACCATATCCCATGGCAAGTTAGGCTCAACCGCCATCCTCATACGGAAACCCTTATCATAATGGCGCCATATGGTGCCCTTATATTCGAAGTGGGCTCTAGCAATCAAGTCTATATACTTAAACATGGCAGAGGCCATAGCCGGCTGCCGTTGAATCACCACAGACCCATAAGTAAGAAAAGCATACAGCCAGGAGCTGAAGCATTTCGTTACCTTGGTCTTCTTTGTTTTCTCCCCCGGGACAATCTCTTTCTCCTGCTTGGGAACCTCACGGTTCAGAAGCGAAAAAAGATCCACATATTCACCCCGCCAAATAGCCTCCTTGACCGACGGGTGAAGGTGGCATCCTAGAGGGGTGGACGGCAGTCCGCACGGTATAGCCCCCGCTTTAATACAAGCGAACGGGTCCCACACCGAGTTGGCCGCTACACCAAAAACTCCCACACCGTGGGGGTAGGGCAAAACGGGGAGCGGGGGCATGACAGCAGGGGCCGGGGGAACCCACCCCCCTGCACCTGGCACCGCAGGTATCCCCGCAGGACCCGTCCCGGACAGTGGAGCAGGGCCGGCCGCCGGCGGCCCCTGAGGAGGAACCGGCTGTGCCCATACCTGCCCGCAGGTGCCCGTGGAGGACCCCAAAAAACTGGACCCGCTCCCAACCCCCGCCGGGGGAAAACCCGGGGTGGGGGAAGGAAGAAAGGACAGTGGTGTAGTGTGTGGTGCAGCCTCACCTGCCCCGTACGGGGTTGATGACATCCACGGGGGGCCCATTGTTGCAGGGCCCGGGAAAACCGCCATCGGCCCTGCCGGGGCCTGTCGTCCAACCGGAGCCATCTGCCCAGCCTGGGCCGCCGCCGGATCTCTCCCCAACGCCGCGGGAACTTGGTCGATGGACGCTCCAGGGCCCGCACCGCTCCTCCACTGCTCGAGTTCGTCGAGCCTCTCCAACACCCTGGCCCAAGACATGGCAGGAGAAAGAACAGGTTGAGGGGCAGGAGGCAACGCAACCACCCCCCCTTGCTCGGGGACCACCCCCGCAGTCCCCTCCCTACTGGCCCGAGCCCGGGCAGAAGGCCTAAGAGCCCTCCTGGGGCGCGCAGCCGGCGGAGCCATAGGGGCAGTGGCTGGCCTCTTTTTTGGAGCCATCCCACGTTTCCCAAGTATGCAGGGGGCAAACCAAACAACCTAGGACCGACTGACTGCGTAGCAGGCACTTGTCCCCCACCGCTGGGCCCTACCTAGGGCCTAGTACTGGAAAGGGGGAAGCCCCTGTTACCCCCTAGGCCCTTGTATGTTATTATTTTATTTGATGCTTTTCCCTTTCTTTCAGGCTAGCAGCAAGCCTCCCTGCACAGGTAGGCCCTAAAGGCCTGCAATCCCAAGACCGGGGCCCCAGACCAAACACCCCCACCGTGCCCTCCTCCCAGCCGGGAGGAGGTTACCAGTCCCCCTCGGGCCCGAGGGGGATCGCTGAAAACAGCTCCGAAGTGGAGAGAATTAGGGGCCTCAACGTCGCTTTGAAGCAGCAGCACTTTTCGCCCCCTTGGCAGGCCACAAAATGGCGGCCGCGACACGAGGGGAACCAAAATGGCGGCCAAGCAGCACCAGCAAGTGTCTGCTTCTTGGCACCAGGTCCGGGCGAAAAGGCTCTCTTCCCGGCCTGCTGTCCCTTAAATAGGGCCAGCAGGCCCCGCCCGGACCCGACGTCATGCCCAGCCACGTGGGCAGGGCATTCTCGGCCGAAATCTCGCCTCGCGAGATTTCGGCCGAAAACAAGATGGCGGCCGCCATCGGAAGGGTCCGAGTCTGCCCGGCCCTTCCGCAACAGCGCCGTGGGGCCGGTAAGTCAGCCGGCGATAATACATACGAATCTGTTACAAGTAAGTATCTACTAATGAGTTCCACCTCTTTACAGCCTATTATTTCTGTTTATATACTGAACTAACCAAGCAAACTAAAACATGCTAACTGATATCTCAATTCATTCTTTTCTATTATCAGTTTAACCCTAAATAGGATAATAGAAGTTACCCAAACCACATGGCCTTTACAGAGTAAGGGTCAATGGATAGATTCAATAGATTTGAATTGAAGACATGATAGCAGTTTTCCAAAATTTGAGAGGTTCTTACAAAGACAAGGGAGTCAAGCTATTTTCCAAAGATGAGTAACAATGCATGAAAAATAACCAGGGCAAAAAGCAACCTAGAAATAATTAGAAATTTCCTAAAAGTGAGAGCAATCAACCAATGGAACAGCTTGCCTACAGAAGTGGTGGATCCTCCATTCCTGGAAGCTTTCAGAAAGAGACTGGACAAACAATTTTTTGAAATGGTATAAGATTTTTTGTTTGAACACAGGGTTGGACTAGAAGAGCTCCAGTCTCTTCCAGTTATATTGTTCTATGTTCTATTCATTGGTCCTGCAAACAGCTTGGAAGCTAATGTAATACTCATGATACAAGTATTAGTTTACTAAGTCAGCTTTTATCCCATTATCAGTCAAGCTGCTTTGTTCTGAAACTACTCTGTTCATTCCCGTAACTTCTAGCTATGTCTCAAAAGCAGCTTTAAATAAGATGTGTTACAGCAGTCTAAAGATAGTGCGTGTGTGTGTGTGTGTGTGTGTGTGTGTGTGTGTGTGTGTGAGTGATTAGGGCATGAGTGATAGCCATAAGAGCATTCTGCTTCAAGAACAATGACATCAGATGTATCAGTCAAAGTAGGGGAAAACTCTCTTTTGTACAGTCCCTACCCGCATATGTTTCTTCAAATAGCTCTAATCCAAATAAGGTTTGATCACTTGATGCATTTGAATGTGCATAAATTGGTTTGGGATTAAAATTACTATTGGAGTTTGTACTGACCAACTAGGATTACCAAACTGCTACCTTCTCCTCTAGGATAACCCTGATAGACATAAAGGTGTGGACTGAGAGATACTTAGGGGTCCTCTATAGTGAGCCATTTATCATTGTCCACACCATTTAAATGGAAATTGTTATCCTCTCTGGCCAATATATAAATATTCTTCTGAAAATAATACTCTTGTATTTTCCCATCAATTTAATCAACATATTTTGCACTGTCTGACTTAATAAGTATCACAGAATCATAGTAGTATAAGAAATTCAGAGATAATTTCATAAAAAATATCTGGTTACTGTAGGATCTGCTGTAGCATTTTGGACAGATAGCTGATCAGCTTCTGTGCGGAAACTTCTACTGAAGTGAAAGTTTCATATAGCAATATTCTTGTTTAATATATAATTTGCCTTATAAATACATATAATTATAAATTATAAATATATAATTGAATACATAATATATAACTTTCCTGTAGATTCAACCTATTGGTTGTGGTCCTGCTTTATGTGGTAACAAAACAAATCTGCTTTCCTTTATATGACAAATTGTAAATATCTGAAAACTGCTCTTCGGTTTTCTATTCTGAAGATTAAACATGCCCAATTATTTGAATTGTTTCTCATGGGATTTAGTTTTTAATCCCATCACCATCTTGACAATTGTCCTCTGAATTTACTCCAATGTGTCAAGATCCTTTTTACACTATGATGAACTTAAGTATAAAAGACTGTGTGGCTAAGAATAGCAATTAGGAATTCAACAAAGAAACTAACATTTAAAAGCTAATAAGAACTCAAAGTTCTGTTTGGAGATAGGAATCTCTCCAATGTCTGCCTTTTTTGCAGATGCAATCATGTCTGCCTGAGGTTTTGCAAAACTATTCACAATTTGCAAGACACCATAGAATCTCAAGATTTGTAGTGAATATCAAACAATGCCTTCATTATTATGTAATTAGATCAATATGGTTATTTAGTCCGACATACGATTTTCTCATTCTGGCTTAAACTTTTTGTTTTATTGATAAAATAAAGATGCCGTTGAAAATGTAAAACAGTATTTGGGGCCTGCATTGTGGAGATAAAATTGGACTCATTGCTTCTGAATTTTTAAAGGTTCCAAAAGACTTGATTATGCCAACAAACCTCTAGACCCTTGGGTAGAGGTGAACTCATGTGTTGGCTCTGTCATTATTAACTTTCCTTCATCTATTGTTTTCTTTGCTTGTTTAGTTCTGCTTTTATAGTTATTAATGTTTCAAATATTTATACATTTTATTTCATTTCATTTATTTTATTGTATTATTTATTTTATTTTAATCATTTCATTTATTGTTTTATTGAATTGGTGCACAGTGGCCAGATTCATTTTTATGAGATGGACAGTTATATCAATTTGATTAACAGATTTAATACAAAAATGTTCTCAATAGAAGCAAAGCTGAATTATTTCCTTTACATATAATTTATGCTTTATTCACACTAGCCAGTCTTTTTTTTAGCTTGATACTTGTTCTACAAAAAAATAAGTGATACTATTTAATAATTTCTATATTTTTTTTCTTTATTAAATACAATAATTTAAAGCTTTGTTGCCTTGAGATTCATACCACTAAAGGTTAAAATTTCCAAATTGACAAGCTAGCTTTCCTGATCATATTCTTTGCAGAGACAATATTAATTGTCTCTTCAAGAATATATTAATGACAAACTTCTTTGATCATTGTTCAAACTTAATTTGATCAAATAAATCAACCAATCTTATTTCTAACAAACTTGTTAGACTTGTTCAAATATTATCATAGGATTTGGTTTATCTTCATTTTTTCTTTGTACCATTTAAAGCCAATACAAAAAATGATCCAGGTCACTCTCTTGGTTTACCATTTGGATTCCCCTTTTAAATGTTAAAACCTCAGCCAGTTTCTTTTATAGATCCAGTAAAACATCCCTTTCTAAATCATTATCTTGACATGTCAATTGTAAATCCATTTTTGATACCATGTCTACCTTGTCAGCTGAAATTTGTTCTACATTTGCCATTTCTTCAATAACATCTTTTGGACATAAATGACCCTTTATGGAATTTCTGCTGACACTAGGATGATATTTTATAGTTTTGTCTATAGATCAAAAAAGATATGGAATGAAGAGAGAAATGTTTCTAACCTTAAAGAGATGAAGAGTAACAAAATGTGTTTATATTTGTAATAAAAGCTGGAACTCATTTCTTTATATATTTATATTTTTATTATATCCTTACCTTTACTCTTTCTTGTCTTTGTTGCACTTTTTACTTACTTCTATTTGTTTCTTTGTTTAATTTGTATTAGATTTTACTTTTATAATCACATTACTTAATACAATTATATATTTTAAAGTGCATTGGCCTTGAGTCCACTGTTCGACATCTGAAGAATTATTTTCTTTCTGGATGGTTTCTTTAGATGATACCCAATCTCAATATAGCCAGAATTCCTTGCAAAATGTCAAACTCCATATTTTTGGACTCTGCTTCAATATCACATTTACATCTTTAGCAAGCTTTTTTTTTTTTGCTGAAGTTCTATTAACTTATACAATTACTTTATATCAAGCATTAAAGGAATTTGACCAAATGAATCAAAGCACCCTCAAAATTCTTACAATACCAACACACACCAAAAAAGTTGATATCAATTCTTTGGAGAGTCCAATAAGCAAAAAATGAGGGGTGGTAGGTGAATTAATTTTATCCATAGAATTATATTTTAGAATTATTAACACTTGAGCTCATTCTTTTCAGGTTTTTTATTCTCCAAATGATATATTTTTATAGCATTAATTATTAAGAGAACAATAATGATAGAACATCTTATTTGTGTCTTAAACCCAACTATCACTATATTTATATTTCCTTAGGCATGGAAATTTACTGCCAGAACCTTTATTTGATCTTCATGATAGATGAAACGGTCTAAATCAGAAGAGGAAAACTACAGTACTTTATATTAAGTCAGACCTCCAACCCATTATTGCCTATAATAAATATTCCTTTGGTTTCAAATTCAGTTTTTTTCTTCCTATGCTTACCATATTTTTCACACTATAAGATGCACCAGACCATAAGACAAACTTTAGCTTTAGAGGACAAAACAAGGGAAAAAATGTCTCTGCCTCCCAGCATCCATCTAGCATCCTCGCAGCAAACAGCAAACAACCTTGTCAGATTCAGCACATTATCGCAGCTTGTCAAGGCTCATTCTGTTCAATCCACCATTGGTCAATTGACCTGAGCTGCTGCCACTGCTGGGGAATGGGGCTACCTTTGAAAAGTGTTCGGAAACTTCAGATCGTGCAGAATGCAGCTGCGAGAGCAGTCATGGGCCTACCTAGGTATGCCCATGTTTCACCAACACTCCGCAGTCTGCATTGGTTGCCGATCAACTTCCGGTCACAATTCAAAGTGTTGGTTATGACCTTTAAAGCCCTTCATGGCACTGGACCAGAATATCTCCGAGACCGCCTGCTGCCGCACGAATCCCAGCAACCGATTAGGTCCCACAGAGTGGGCCTTCTCCGGGCCCCATCAACTAAACAATGTCGGTTGGCGGGCCCCAGGGGAAGAGCCTTCTCTGTGGTGGCCCCGACCCTCTGGAACCAACTCCCCCTGGAGATTAGAGCTGCCCCTACTCTCCTTGCCTTTCGTAAGCTCCTTAAGACCCACCTGTGTCGTCAGGCATGGGGGAACTGAGACATCTCCCCCGGGCATATACAATTTATGAATGGTATGTGTGTATGTATGTGTGTTTAGAAAATGGGGTTTCTTTTAAATGTTTTTAGTAGAAATTTAGATTTGTTGTAAACTGTTTTTTCACTTTGTTGTGAGCCGCCCCGAGTCTGCGGAGAGGGGCGGCATACAAATCTAAATAAATAAATAAATAAATGCTTGAGCCTTCACTGCCAAGCAGCTGATTGGCAGTTGGATCAGCCTCCTGGAATACTGTCTACTAATTGGCTGTTCTAAATGACAGCAATTGACAGTGGGCTCTGGCAGCAAACAGCAGTGGCAAATGGCGGTGGCAGTAAATGCTTAGAACAGCTAATTGAGGGTATTCTGGGAGGCAGATCCAACCACCAATAAGGTGCTTGGCAGTTGGATCGCCCTCCCAGAATACTGCCCATCAGCTGCTCGGCAGCAAAGGCTCCAGCGTTCCCTGTAGTGGCATATGGCAGCAGTGGGGACAGGCAGCTGCTGCACCAATCCCCTCTTTCCACCACAATATTCACTCTATAAGGTGCACAGACATTTCCACCAACTTTTTGGGAGGGGAAGTACATCTTATAGTGTGAAAAATATGGTACTTAATGAAGATGATAACTGTACAACTAAAGTGATGAAAATCTGATGAGAGAGAGCTATAGGTAGTAAAATTGCACAAAAGTCAATAGTGGAGTCATGGTTCCATTTTAAATATTATTTTGAAACTGGGATAAGAACATCTGCTTATTTTGAGTTTATTTCTCTTGGAGTCTTTTATTAATTTAGTCAATGTTTGCTTTGAACATAGTAAGTGTTAAACATTATTCACAGTCATTTACAGGTGTAATCTACTATAAGAACTTGCTGGCAATGCAGTAGGGCTTTGTTTGCAAATAATGTTTGCAAACCCCTTCTTAGTTATTCTTTCCAACACCTTCTTGGTTCTTTATAGCGATAATTGATACAACTGTAGGAATGTTGTAAATACTTTTGTCTCTGATTATTAGCACCTTACCTAGAAAACCTGACAATTTCACCCCAACACTAAACTCTTTATGAATATGTTTTAAAAGCACCTGCTTTAACACATGTTTAGCCCCTGCTCTAACCAAAATTAAATTTTCATACTTGAGAAATTGGTTTAATAAACAATGTATATGTGTGTGTATACACACACACACACACACACACACACACACACACACATACATTCTTTATTAAACCAATTTCTCAAGTATGAAAATTTAATTTTGGTTAGAGCAGGGGCTAAACATGTGTTAAAGCAGGTGCTTTTAAAACATATTCATAAAGAGTTCATATATATATTTGCTTTCACCCATTTACCTAGAGGAATGATAGAAAAGGAACTTTTGCTCTTCAATACACATTCATAATAATGATTGTAAACTCACCCTCCAGTTTGCAAAATTAAGGGGTAAAAAGAAGAAAATGAGAATTGATTCTGCTCATTTTCCATTGATCAAATGTCAGTCTATGTTACAATATAAATAACGATGATTATATCATGTTGTTAAGATTTAAGATTTATTCACAAATTCAGCTGTATAATAATTGTGATACTTTTCTCTCTATTTTTGGAATATGATTTCCTTTACTTTGTTACTTTTTTCTTCTTCTTTTTCTTTTTGTATTTTTCTTTCGTACCGAAAGAAAAAATGTGTATTTCTCAGAAGACATTTCTGACATTAGTCTATAAATGTAGTTTATTGATTGTTTTTGTAATAAAATATTTCACCTGGAAAAAAACATGGATAAAATGTCAGCTCCATTGATCTGCAGCTTGTTGGAAAAAAGAGGTTTGGGAAGCTTACAAATGCTATAAAAAGGGACCAGGCTTGTGATCTAAGTCATTCAAAAGCTCACAGGAACGATTGTGATGATGTTATACAGATTCTCTATATATGTATTGTGTATAACACAACATTTGTTTATTTCTTTGTTTGATGGCTTGATTCTGTCCTTATTCATAAAACCGTGAAGGTTTCCAATCCATTAAAAAAGGTTAAGTTCCTAGACGAGTGCGTGAAAAGCGGAAACCCTATCAAACCCTAGCTAATAAACTCAACAGAAACAAGATACCATTTAGATGGCTGACACCTGAGGGCATGCTTATCTCCTTAATTGACAAAAAATACAAAATAACTTCGACAGAAGATGCAAGGGACTTTTACGATCAAGTCATCAAAAAGGTAGATGAGGGATGTATTAGGGAGCAAGAATCAAAAGATAAATCTAGCCTGGATGAAATCAGCTCTGAAGACACTCTCGCAGATAAGGAAACTGGACTTAAATTAACGGAAGAATATGGCAGAGACGGCCCAACAACAAGATCTCAAGCGGAGGCGAGAAAGGAGAAAAGAAGAGAACCAGCAAACTAACTTACATCACAAAAAACCCTTACCGAATAATGAAATAAAACTATTCTCTATCAATATCAACGGCCTCAACTCTCCTAGTAAAAGGAAAAAAACATTCTACAAAATTGAACAACAAAAAGCAGATATAATCTGTCTCCAAGAAACGCATGTAAAAAAACAAGACCAATTAATCTTAAACCATCCCAAGCTTGGAGAAATCTTCTCATCCCTTGCTGAAGTCAAGAAAAGAGGAGTAGTACTATACATTAAACCTAAACTTAACCCTAAACTAATTTACACAGACGACAACGGACAGATATTAATAGTACAAATTACATCAGGAACAAAAAAAAATACATATAATCGCAATCTATGCTCCCACAATAAATCAATCCACTTTTTATGCAAAGCTACATCAAAAAATCACGGAATTAAACTTAACAAATATAATAATAACAAGCGACTTCAATGCAATATTAGACAGGAAAAAGGATCATAAAAGCACTAAGCAAATGAAAAAGAGAAAACAACTACCGACAACTTTTGAACAACTTACAACTGAATTAGCACTAAAAGACATATGGCGTCACTTTAATCCAAACAATAGACAATATACTTTTTTCTCTTTTCCTCACAAGTCATGGTCCCGCATAGATATGGCCTGGGCTGATTTAGAATTTATCAATGAAGTAACAGACATACAAATACTTCCAAACTCCTGGGCAGATCATAACCCCATATTGTTGAAATGGAGAGATTCAACTAATAACCATTCAAGACGATGGACGATGAACCAAACAATATTTAAAGAAGAAAACTTTCAAAAAATGTTAAAACAACAATTGGGTGAGTTTCTCCAAATTAACAATGATGGTAACACTTCCACACAAAACCTATGGGACACAATGAAAGCCTATGTGCGAGGAACCTATATTGCATACCAAAATAAAAAGAAAAAACAGAAACAAAACAGCCTATCCACACTAAAAATAAAACTTCAGAACCTTGAAAAAACCCTACAAATGAAACCAGACAACGCCGAAATTTTAGGAGAATTGAATATTTCAAAACATTACATAAACCTGCAAACTCAAGAAGAACTCTCACATAAACTAAGGATTGCCAAACAAAAGCACTTTGAATTTGCAAACAAACCTGGGCGATGGTTAGCCTCAAAACTCGCTCACCAAAAAGCAGATAAAATTATAGAGGCATTATATGATCATACAGATGCTTTAAAAACAACACTCAGCGATAAAAAACAAATAATTAAATCTTTCTTTGAGGAATTATATAAAAAAGATGACGTAAATGAACAATTAATAAATAATCTATTCAAGAACTTAGAAAATACAGAAAAAATAAATAAGGAAGATCAGGATATGCTAAATGACAAAATAACATCAATGGAACTAACTAGTGCAATTACAAAACAAAAAAATAATAAAACCCCGGGCACAGACGGTATACCTGCCGAATTCTATAAACAATTTCAAGAAATTCTGGAGCCTATAATGTTACCCCTTGTTAATGAAATTCTCGAGGGTTCAAAACTTCCTTCCTCCTGGAACGAGGCCTACATAACTTTAATACCTAAAGATACACAAAATAGAGCTCACATTCAAAATTATCGTCCAATATCCCTGCTTAACTCAGATTATAAAATCTTTGCATCCATCATAGCCGAAAGATTTAAACGAATATTAACTGTTAGAATACACACAGACCAAAATGGCTTCCTTCCGGCAAGAAACATAACAACAAACACAAGGATTATTTTGGACTCTTTAGAATACTACGATAAAAACATAGATAAACCAGTAGCATTCCTATTCGTAGATCTACAGAAAGCTTTTGATAGTTTATACTGGCAATTCTTTACAACACAAATAGCGTCAATGCAATTTGGTAATAAATTTACAGAACTCATTAAAACTATATACTCAATACAAACAGCCAAAATACTGATAAACAATGATATGACAGAAACAATAAGTATAAAAAAGGAGTGAGGCAGGGCTGTCCCTTAGCCCCCCTGATCTTTATCTTTGCACTAGAAGTTCTACTAAATAAAATAAGACACAATAAGGAAATCCAAGGATTAAAAATTAAAAATGAACACTATAAACTTCAAGCTTTTGCTGATGACATGGTGTTCATTGTACAAGACCCCTTAAAATCTGCACCTATCCTAATTAATGAAATAAATAAATTTGGAGAGATTGCTGGATTAAAAATTAATAGAGAAAAAACAAAAATGATAACAAAAAATATGACAAAAAAGCAGATATCGAAATTAGAAGAATCCACTAAAATAAAAACCGCCAAAAAAGTTAAATACTTAGGATTATGGATTACCGCAAACTGCAGCACTATCAAGAAAGACAATTACGATAAACTAATCAATGAAATGGACAAAGATTTTTGCAGATGGTCGAAACTCCCACTCTCTATAATGGGGAAAATTGCTGTAATTAAAAGCAATATACTTCCTAGATTTCTATACCTTTTCCAAACTGCACCCATTAAACTAAATAGGACCTTTTTCAAAAACTTACACAAAAAAATTCGCAAATTCATATGGACAAAAAAAAAAGCCAGGATAAAACTTAAGGACCTACAAGACCATAGGTCAAGGGGTGGTTTTGGGTTACCAAACATGGAACTATACTACCATGCCTCAATTGTAAACCTACTGAAAGAATGGATAATACTTAAAAATTCTAGAATATTAACACTTGAAGGCTATGACCTTCAATCCGGGTGGCACAAGTTTCTGATGACAGACATAGATAAAATACCAACATATTTCAGATCACATTACATCCGAAAAACCTTAATTAACACCTGGCACTTCATTTAAAAAAAACCACTACCTCTGCATCCCAAAATGGATTTCACCAACAGAAGCCATTATATACCCGAATGCATTAACCCCTGATAAAATTATAACATACGACCAACTACTAAACGAAAATAATGAGCTAATTCCTAAGCAAAAACTCATGGAAAAAGGTATTAAAGTAGATTGGTTACACTACCTACAAATAAAATCAAAATATAATGAAGATAAGAACAAATCAGACTTCCAAAAAAATAACCCCCTCGATAAAATAATTTTTGGTCCACAAAAAAAGCAAATATCAAATATATACAATATCCTCCTTCAACACGATACTGTTGAAGAAATAGTTAAAGGATCTATGATAGCGTGGTCACAAAACTTTGGGTACACAATTTATTTAAACGAATGGGAAAAAATTTGGACTGCTAACTATAAACTAACGATGGCAACCTCATATAAGGAAAACCATTATAAAATGTTCTACAGATGGCACTTGCCACCTGCTAGACTTGCAAAAATGTATCCAAATCTATCACCATTATGTTGGAAATGCAGAGAAAAACCAGGTACATATTACCACATCTGGTGGACATGTGAAACCACCCAAAAATATTGGGAAAAAATTAAAACTATACTAGAACAAATTACCTCTCAGACTATCCATGCGAAACCCGAACTATTTCTACTAGGAATCACAAGACAAAATTTTAGTAAAGAAAACAGATATATTATAATCCATATTATTACAGCCGCACGGATTTTATATGCACAATTTTGGAAGCAAGAAAAAACCCCAACTACTCTATCACTCTTGATTAAAATAATGGAATGCGCAGAAATGTCCAAACTAACAATGGAACTGCAAAACAAGGATGAGACAGATTTCTACAAAGCTTGGGATAAATGGTACCTCTGGTTAAAAAAAAAGGAATTATCTAAAAATTACCCATCAAGAAAAATATCCAACAAAAACAACTTGAAAAAATAGCAATTTACATCACAAATCATAACATCAAACTGAAACAACAAACTGTAAACATCGATCGACACGAATTCCAACTTTACAAATAAAATAAACCCCTAAATGAATTATATATATTGGCACTAAAAACTACATTCAAAACATATCGATAAAGCCTTAGGGTAAAACACACCAACTACGAGCTCAAACTACAGGCCGCAAATCATGAAAGACCCAGCTCTAACGCTGGTTTTCGCTTCTCTATCCCCCCCTCCTTCTTCTCCCTATCCTCCTTCCTTCTATAACTACTTCCCTCCCTTCACAACCCCCTTCTCCCACTCCCTAATTACTACATAAGTAGAGTGTAAAAAATGTACAATATGCATATCTCTTTTGTCTTTCTGTATTTGGTTTTTATTGTATATATTTAATAAATTTATTTTCAAAAAAATAAAAAAAAATAAAAAAGGTTAGATAAAAACAATAAAATTAATTTCCAACTAACCCCAACATACTGGGAATCTACTGAAAAATGGAACAAAATGAAAAACATCAACTCCAATAATACATTAACCCAATGAATAATTGTTTAACTCCCAAATGATTGGTAAACAAAACCATCTTAACCATTTATGGCAACTATGCTCACCCTTGATAGGATCATATTGAAGGAAGAACCATCATCAGAATACTGATAATTCTTTGTTCCCAATCAGTAGACCACTTCTCCCAACAGTTTGACAGAAATATTAAAATTGTGGAGAAAAAACTAAATTACATATAGATCTAGCATTAATCAAAGGCAGAATGAGATCAAAATGCTGCAATCCAGCCTTCTAGACTGGTTTAGGTAACTTTTTTTTAGTTTGCTAACTTTATAACATTTGACAATATGTGTGTGAATTACCGGTAGCTCATTGCATTTGCAAAGTAAAGACACTGAGTGCATCATATAACCTTTTTTCCCTCTGAACATCTCCTGGAATTCTTTAAATTTTATATCTGGATTTGCTAAGATTTTCCATTATTTTCAATTATGGAACCCCAACTATACCATACCATACTAACTCCCATTAGTATCAATGGATGAATATGCACACTACCATGGTACTATTAGTTCAGGAGAGGCCATTAGCGGTCATGCTCTTTCCCTCATCTAGAGAACGTAACCTCGTTTAACCACCATCTTTAGTCATTGAGCACAAGCAAAGTAGTTTCATGTGTCCATCACCTCCAGCCACAACAGCAACTATCATAGCAGTGCAGTGATAGTGATAGCAGTTACGTACTTGACAAACCTCATCCTAATTAGCAGTTCTTGGACTAATTCCCATTACCTTTAATTTATTTATGTTTCTCCTAACCTACCCAACTCTCATTTCCATAAAGCAACATAGAAAGAAGCAGATTCTTAAACAGAAACATTTTTTATTTATTTCAATAAACACTGCAGGCAATTGATCATATACTATTACTATCTTTCCACTGGCACTTGCACATCTTAAAATTTCTTCATCAGTTTTCCCTTTTTAAAAATAAATATTCAATTAAGGTTTGCGATTTCATCTACTTATTTTAATTGTTCATCAGTCACTGTATTTTCTCCATGAAATCCAATTTCCAAGAACTTTCAATAGTGACCTTTATTTATTTATTTATTAGATAGACTTGGGGCAACCTTACTGTTAACAGGGAATGTTCCATGTGATAATAAGGTCTACAACTGGTATTCCAAAATGAATGGATTAGGGTAGATTTTGATCCTTGGTTAAAAGAAGATAAATAATCTGAAGATGCACAGTAGAGTGATTACTTCAATTATAGACTACCATTCCACAGGATTTATTTCTATAGGTTTTTTGTAAATGGGCAGCAATTATTTTTCTCTACAAGGGAAAAGGAAATATAAAAACAAAATAAAAGAATGCAGTGATTGAAAAAGAATTAAATGGTTTATGAAGATAATATGTATGCTACTTTGTATTTTGTAAATCTTTAAGAATCCTTGCATTCCATATTGATCATCATGTTCAATAATATGATCAAACCCTCTGAAAAATAGATGTAAGGTTTTCTACATAAGACTGAGCAAAATGCTGCCTATGTAGTTTTCCCTGCATCTCTATTCTGTAAGACCTAAAGTCTTGTTTTATTTATTCTTAAACAAAATGATGAGATGTTTAAACAATATAAAATAGTTTTTTAAACTTTGTCAATGAACAAATTCCAATGTTTATCTTAATGCTCTATATTTCATAGGCCAACAGACTCACTACCAAATTAAATTTAATAGGTTTCTTCATTATCAATTTTCTTGATTTGTTTTTCTATAGTCATTGTGATTTACAAATGAAACTATCTACCCCTCTTGTCTTTCCTGCTTTTTATCTTGTCTGTTTTTAGTAATGAATGTTTTGTTTCAAATTTTGCATTCAACCCCAAACCAAGTTTATAATATAAATCTAATTCCACTGTTCTTCATCACTATTGAGAAGAGCCTAATAAGAAACCTGAATTACTGTTTGTTTGTTTGTTTGTTTGTTTGTTTGTTTGTTTGTTTGTTTGTTTAATTCAACTTCTATGCCGCCCAATCCCAAAGGACTCAGGGCGGCTTACACAATGTAAATACAATACAATAAAAATAATTCAAATTTACAATCTAAAAAACTATAAAACCCTAATTAAAAACCCATAAATTAACCAATTAGGACAACATGCATATTAATAATCAGTGATGGGCTAGCAAAAATTTTACTACCACACTGTGCGTGTGGCTTATGCATAGAAACATAGAAACATAGAAGTCTGACGGCAGAAAAAGACCTCATGGTCCATCTAGTCTGCCCTTATACTATTTTCTGTATTTTATCTTAGGATGGATATATGTTTATCCCAGGCATGTTTAAATTCAGTTACTGTGGATTTATCTACCACGTCTGCTGGAAGTTTGTTCCAAGGATCTACTACTCTTTCAGTAAAATAATATTTTCTCATGTTGCTTTTGATCTTTCCCCCAACTAACTTCAGATTGTGTCCCCTTGTTCTTGTGTTCACTTTCCTATTAAAAACACTTCCCTCCTGAACCTTATTTAACCCTTTAATATATTTAAATGTTTCGATCATGTCCCCCCTTTTCCTTCTGTCCTCCAGACTATACAGATTTTGTTTCAACATCTTTCAATGCAAATTGGGTGCACTGGGGTGGAGCTCCAAATTTTGCTACTGGAACTGTGTTCCTGACAGTTCCCATAGGAGCCCATCATTGCTAATCATTCATATGATTTGGCCATGATAATTTTTAATTCATGGCCCTCCAAGCCTGCTGTTAAAGCCAGGACTTCATGGCCTTTTGGAAGACCAGTAGGGTGGGAACAGTATGGACATCAGAGGGGAAGTGATTCCATAGAGCTGGGGTGGCAACAGAAAAGGCCCTCCACCCATGGTGCTGCCAACCTGCATTGCTTAGTCAACAGGACCTGGAGGAGGCCAACTCTGTGCTCTTATTGGTCTCTGGGAGGTATGTCGCCAATACCTGTATGTGGAATAATCAGGGTTTGGCTACTGCCTGGACAAGGGGGCGGGGAACGCAGTGGGGAAGCGAAAATGGAGCTCCACCCCAGCACACCCAATTTGTATCGAAAGATGTTGAAACAAAATGTATAAGCCACGCCCACAGTGTGGTAGTAAAATTTTGGTAGCCCATCACTGGGTATAATAATTAAGGCTTCAGAGAATTCTTCAATTGTATTGCATCTTCTTAGTTTATATAATTTTTTTGTTTATCTTAAGTTGTTAAACATTATATAATGTTAACACATTTCTTTGGTCTATATTCTGCCCTTATTTGTACAACTCAAGGTAGCATACATAATAATCCTTTCTCCTATTTACCCCACAATAACCAATTTTTGAAACAAGTTGGGCTGAAAGAGATTGGGTGACTAGTACCAAATCACCCAGTTCACTTCCATGCTTAAGGAAGGTCTAGAACGTATGGTCTCTACGTTTCTAATTCAGCACTCTAAATACTATATTTTCCCTTGAAAAATATAGTATTTCAAGGGATACTGAACAGACATCCCTCTCTTCCATGTATATTGCTTTGAACTCTTGGGAAAAAGCTAGAATATCATGATCTTAATCACTTGAATGTTTATAATTAAAGTTGCTTCCTGAATCTGCATGCAATCTCATGTAAGCCAGTATAATATTTTTGAGCAGAAAAAGAAAATACCTGGAAGACAGTGCCTGGGATCCAGGAAATTATCTGGAGTTGCAGCATATTAACTTCTAGTCTCATATGACATATTACTGTTGATACAACAGCTAAATCCATGAAGAGGTCTGTTGTTTGTAAAATGGATTTAGCTACAGTACAGGTGTTCAGTTCTTAAGAGGCTGAACACAGAAGCTGAGAAATCCTTCTCTTTTTTCAAGTGTATTTATCATTGCATACCCATGGTTTTATTATAAATTAAGCTGCCATAAAGATGAAAAAAACCAAGGATGTGTTTCCTTGACTAATTCTATTTTTTACCATACAGTAATTTTTCCAGCATATGTTTGTTGCTCCTCGAAGATTGGAATTCAATATATAAAAATTCTTCTTGAGAATTTATTCAACCTATAATGTCAAATTCAATAAAACCAGTCTCCACATTATTCATAGGAGAAAAGGAAAAGATGTCCAAAATCTAAAGTATTTCAGTACTTCTCTGAAAAAGAAACTGAGGATGCATTATTGAAGTGCTTAGAAAGCAAATTGCTATTCAGAAAATATACCGTAACCAACATAATGATTTTTTCATCTAGTGGATTTGTTCTAAATCCAATGGCCATTAATAACTTTAAACTCAGAGGGATGGAGACTGTACATGGAAAATTAACTGGTCTATGTTGTTTGAAATTGTGATTATTAACAATATAATGTTGGTTAAATTATTTTATATTTTCCACTGCTAAATTAATGCAAATTAAGAAAAAAGAATGCAAGATATTAGAAAGAATAAAAAATACAAACATTAATAAATGTAAATCTTTTTGTTTTATATTTTGCGCATACTCTGTTTCCTTTGCATTCACTCTCCACCCCACAATGAATTATATAGTACTGTTTTTTATGTGGCTGGGAGCAAATTTGTTTGATTATTATTTTGATGCAAACTTATTTAAACTTCACTTTCTGAATTTATAAATAAACCACAACTATTGTTAGTCCTATTTTTCTGAATTTTGCTATTAAGAAAAATAATTCACTCTTCTGATATAAATTTCACTATGCTGCGTCCTATGCAAAGTCATGGAATCAATTATAAACAAATCAATTACTCTCCATCTAGAAACTAATAATTTGCTCTCTAACAAACAATTAGGCTTCAGAAAAAAAACTATCCTGCAACCTGCAGCTCCCCCACTGCAAAAATATATGGACAACTCATCTAGATCAAGGGAAATCTATAGATGCAATTTATATCGAATTCTGCAAAGCCTTTGATTCAGTGGTCCACGACAAACTACTCCTAAAACTCAAATCCTATGGCATCTCAGGATCCCTCCACAGCTGGATTACAGCATTCCTGTCAAACAGACAACAAGTGATCAAAATAGGAAGCACCATATCCACCCCCGTCCCAGTTAAAAGCGGTGTTCCCCAAGGTAGTGTACCGGGACCAATGCTCTTCATTTTCTACATCAATGACCTTTGCAATTACATCACAAGCAACTGTGTCCTCTTCGCTGACGAAGAAACTGGTAGGATATCACATGTAGTTCCAGCTGAGAAACATTATAGAATGACTGTTTAATGCAAAGGATGGGTTTTAAAAGTCCAAATACTCGTTAAATACATAAAAAATATATTTCCTCTACTTCATGGAAATTCGTGTTTCATGGGTGGTCTTGGAAAGTATCCCCAGTGAAAAATGAGGGATTACTATATTCATAAAGGCTTCTGCTGATTAGACAGTGCATTATGATGATTTTACTAGCATTTTGTAACAGCTTCGTAACTCAGAAAAGGACATTTCTAGATCTTCTATTAGTGCATGTCTTATAATGAATACCCCTTGTCTTCTAAAGCCAAGCAGCAAAATAATAGCCATTCCAAAGAAAGATGGGAAATAACAACTAATAGGGAGAAACAGCAAACTAAGTTAGGTAAGTGGTAGCCAATTGGAATGAGTAGCTTATACCCCTGAACATTAACAGTAAAGAAGTTTCCAGACAGATGGCACTGAACGAGGCAGCCTGTTTTTGAATTTGGTAACAGCTTTTTGTTTAACCTTGGCCTGCTTATTTTTATTTTGCCTGTATACCAAGTAAATTAACAGTAAATATTTATAAAGCCTTAAGTATGGTTTCTCTGTTTCCAAAGACTCAAAATTCTATTTTATGACTGCTCCCAGTGAAGGGCTACAAAAATTTAAAATGTCTAGAGAAGATACAACAGTAAACCTATCAATGAAAGTCAAAGTCAATGAAAGTAAACCTATCAATGAAACCAACAGACTCAAACTCAACCCGGATAAGACGGAGTGGCTGTGGGTTTTGCCTCCCAAGGACAATTCTATCTGTCCTTCCATTACCCTGGGGGGGAATTATTGACCCCCTCGGAGAGGGTCCGCAACTTGGGCGTCCTCCTCGATCCACAGCTCACATTACAGAACCATCTTTCAGCTGTGGCGAGGGGGGCGTTTGCCCAGGTTTGCCTGGTGCACCAGTTGCGACCCTATCTGTACCGGGACTCACTGCTCACAGTCACTCATGCCCTCATCACCTCGAGGTTCGACTACTGTAATGCTCTCTACATGGGGCTACCTTTGAAAAGTATTCGGAAACTTCAGATCGTGCAGAATGCAGCTTCGAGAGCAGTCATGGGCCTACCTAGGAATGCCCATGTTTCACCAACACTCCGCAGTCTGCATTGGTTGCCGATCAACTTCCGGTCACAATTCAAAGTGTTGGTTATGACCTTTAAAGCCCTTCATGGCACTGGACCAGAATATCTCCGAGACCGCCTGCTGCCGCACGAATCCCAGCGACCGATTAGGTCCCACAGAGTGGGCCTTCTCCGGGTCCCATCAACTAAACAATGTCGATTGGCGGGCCCCAGGGGAAGAGCCTTCTCTGTGGCGGCCCCGACCCTCTGGAACCAACTCCCCCCGGAGATTAGAACTGCCCCTACTCTCCTTGCCTTTCGTAAGCTCCTTAAGACCCACCTGTGTCGTCAGGCATGGGGGAACTGAGACATCTCCCCCGGGCATATACAATTTATGAATGGTATGTGTGTATGTATGTGTGTTTAGAAAATGGGGTTTTTAAAATGTTTTTTAGTAGAAATTTAGATTTGTTATAAATTGTTTTTCACTTTGTTGTGAGCCGCCCCGAGTCTGCGGAGAGGGGCGGCATACAAATCTAAATAAATAAATAAATAAATGTGTGAGTCCTATAGAATCAATGTAAGGGACCTGCTCACTTTACCTGCTTTGGAGTTTTTTCCTGGATATACACCAATAATTCTTTCATCCCCCAAATCAGAATTTATATCATTGCATTAATGAGACTGGTCAATACTGCAGTAGAACCAGGTTCAAACCAGTTTTATAGAACCATTAGTAACTGGAATTGGCAGTGATCCAGGCCTGCCACATCCCCAAGATGGTTCTTTTGGCCACCATATTTTTTTTTTGCTTCTGCACATGTGCAGCAGCTATTTTTTAGTACTGTGTATGTGTGTGTTCAGCATGTAGCAGAATCAGAATCCCTGGACTACGAGGAAGACGTTTGCAACCAAATAGAGTCCACATGTTTCTCACATCATTATTCCTTAACCAATGGCTTGAAAACTATTGCAATTGCTTATTAAATTCCATTGCTTCATGGGATGAATGCCCCAAAAAGTCAACTTGTTCATGTTATATCTTGTTCTTTCTTAGCCTTGGTAAACGTTCTGTTCAGTGTAAGAATCTATGGAAACATCTAAACTTGGCAGCTTTAAAATGTGCGGAGTTCGACACCCCAAATTCATGCTGGCTGGGAAATTCTGGAAAATTAAATCTGTACAATTGCCAACTTTGAACATTTATTTATTATTTATTTATTCAATTTTTATGCTGCCCTTCTCCTTAGACTCAGGGCGGCTTACAACAAGTTAGCAATAGCACTTTTTCAACAGAGCCAGCCTATTGCCCCCACAATTCGGCTCCTCATTTTACCCACCTTGGAAGGATGGAAGGCTGAGTCAACCTTGAGCCAGTGATGAGATTTGAACCGCTGACCTTCAGATCTACAGTCAGCTTCAGTGGCCTGCACTACAGCACTCTACCTGCTGTGCCACCCCGGCTCTTAGTCTATGGCTACATAGTTCATCAATATTGATTGGTCAATAAAAACAGCCATGCTGTAATTGATATGGTGATTCTGTTGTAAATATATGTGCCTCCAATATTTAGTAGACATTGCTCATGGCAGGATATGTTAAGATATGTTTTAATCAAAGACAGAGAAATAGTATTTTGATTGCTTCATGAAAAAAGTTTTAATAATTTTAACCAAGGTACAGGGAGAGATAAATCATCTGTCATAAAATTAACTCAAAATTACAATGGCAATAAAGGTACAGTTAAATTCTTATTGACACATTAAAATTGTGGGGAAATGTTAATATATTTAATTGGCATTTAACAAGATAGCTGCAGCTAGTTAATTAAATATCAATTTACATACTTAATAAATGCCAGCACATTTAGCAATTGTGTCCACACACATACTAAAAGGCTTATCTATGACTGGATCTACTTGCTCTTATTTTCATTTAAACTGCTGTACACTGTCAATATAATCGCCAAATTGTAATCTGTGCAGGCTTATAAAACAAAAGCTGCAATTTCTTGTACGCTGATATATTCTTATTCTAAATGTGCATGTGATACACAGGCATTTTGATACAGCAAAGGAAATTATCTATACCATACTTTATGTGTTCAATTAATATTTTTAGAACAAGCTTTATAGCACTTTCACTTGTTCTTTATTATCTGGATATAAAAATGTACTTATTAATCCAACTCACATGAATATGAATTCACTTTTTAATAAGCATAAAAATCTGTCTGCTTGCCTCAGCCTTGTTTTCTTCTTATGAGACATTATAAGAGAACATAAAAGATACTGCAATCTTTAAAACCAAGAAAGCCCCTGGACTGGATCAATTTCCTATTGAATACTATAGAACTTTTATTGCCTCCCTGGTACTTGTATTATTGGAGCTCCAAAATAAATAATTTAATCTTTATATATTTCCTTTCATATTTTTATGATATTTATATCACAGTAATATTAAAAACCAAGAAAGATTCACCAATCTATAGACTGATATATTTCCTTAACAAAACCCTAAAATAGCAACATCATCACTAGCTAGAAAGTGATTGTAAATAATCAGAAATATATGTACTGTACCTTTAATCTGGCATCTGACAACATTTGCCTAATGGTTGATATTATGGATATAGCTGGCAAATAAAGTAAAATTGGCTATTCCAATTTTGTTGGATGCTGAAGAGGCCTTTGATATAGTACAGACCGAATTTATGAAGTATATTTTAAAAAGTTACAGGCTTCCATTAACTTTTGTTTGGTGAATTACAATTTGATATCTTTATCTTATGATTAGATTAGATTAGATTAGATTTATTGGATTTATATGCCGCCCCTCTCCGAAAACTCGGGGCGGCTCACAGCAAGACAAAAAACAATATATAATGACAATCCAATACCCACCAATCCAATTTCAGTTTTAAGCTAAAAATTCACAAAAACAACCCCAAGTATTAAAACAAATAAACAAAACACACATACAATCAATCTAATACCAAAACAACATGGGCAAGGGGGAGATGTTTCAGTTCCCCCATGCCTGACGGCAGAGGTGGGTTTTAAGAAGTTTGCGAAAGGCAAGGAGGGTGGGGGCAATCCTAATCTCAGGGGGGAGTTGGTTCCAGAGGGTTGGAGCCGCCACAGAGAAGGCTCTTCCCCTGGGTCCCGCCAGACGACATTGTTTAGTCGACGGGACCCGGAGAAGGCCAACTCTGTGGGACCGAACCGGTCGCTGGGATTCGTGCGGCAGAAGGCGGTCCCGAAGGTATTCTGGTCCAGTGCCATGACTAAAGTTATCACAAATGGATTTCTCTCATCCCATTAAATTATATTGTGGCACTTAATAAGGATGTCCCTTGTCTCCCTTAAACCAATGATATTATTTATTTATTTATTTATTTATTTATTTATTTATTTATTTATTTATCTATCTATCTATCTATCTATCTATCTATCTATCTATCTATCTATCTATCTATTTATTTATTTATTTATTTATTTACTTACTTATTTAGTCTAATACACAATAAGGGATTTAGTGTACATTATTGTACACTAAATAATTATGTACATTATTGATAATTGGTCAATTGAATCCTTCAGGATTGGGTGGCATAGAAATAGAATAAATAAATAAATAAATACATTATTACAGCTTATTGAAATTATATAGCAGTATGGTTTGCCTTGTACTATTAATTGGAGTGAATTTAACTTGTTGAAATATCTATCTTTAAATTATTTTGTTTTTTATTTTATTATTTATTTTAATCACCCAATATATATGCTGCTTTCTTGGGGATTGAGACAAAATAGAATTTACAATTTGTAGAGATAGTATAAAATGCCTTGATTTACATGTCAGGCCAAAGCCATTTTACTTGGGATCTTTGGCCTGCCACACTTTATGCTATTTTAAAATGTATTCTTTGCTATGTGAATTTGGGAGGGGTCGTTGCATGAGGGATGTCTGCATGTAACCATAACAAATTATTTCTAGATTGTCAAGGTCATCCTTTGTCTTTGCACTCCTGCACCTGCACAAAGGAGATGGGAGTTGCTGCCAAGTTGGCAGAAGAAGATTAGTCAACCTGATGGACTTGGGGGCATGGGGACAAGGGCTTGAACTTTCAACTGGGTGGAGAAACCCTTGGGACTTCAGATACAGGTTTCTCCCAGATGTGCCAACATGGCTCTACTAATATATTGGAACCTTGAGGAATACTTTGTCTCAGACTCTGATATTATTTCTGGTTCTATTTGGAATCCTGACATTACATATTTCTCAGAATATATAACAATAAGTTGAATTAAACACTGTATATTCAAATATATAGATACAATTTTAATAGATATAACACAATGATTTCCATTAGGTATCTCAGTAGTATATCAAGATTAATTATATTTTAAGACAGATTCCAATCTTAGTTTCTATTAGATATTTCATTTAGATAGAAAAATCAATGAGAACATTTCTGTGGCAAAAAAAACTAGAATATCTTTGTCTAAATTGTAGTTATCTTCTGAAGACAACAGCTTTAACCCAGAAGGCTTTCAATTATATCACTGGACTTTTATTTTAGCACACATATTGTTAAAGAGACATATTGAAGAAAGTTATTACAATTATCTTCCTTTTTGTTTGTATTGGAGAAACTATGATCTTTAGATTGCTGGATGAATATTGCTGAATGTATTTGATTATAAGGAAAACAGTTATATTTTGATCCCAAACATAAAAAATGGATAATGTGGTACAAGTAAAAATTTTCAACTACATTCAGAGTATAAGATGCACCCAAATTTTTAGCCTCTTTTAGGGAGGAAAATGTATAGGTATTCCCACAAGTTTTACCCCACTAGTTACGATCTACCCTAGAGAACAGTTCTCATCTCCATTTCCTAATAGCAACAGCACTTAGACATATATAACACTTCACAGTGCTTTACAGCCCTATCTCAGCAATTTACAGAATCAACATATTGCACCTAATAATCTGGGTTACTATTTTACTAAATTTGAAAGGATGGAAGGCTGAATCTATGTCGAACTATTGAGAATTGAACTGCTGAACTGCTGACAGCTAGCAGTCAACAGAATTAGCCTGTAATACTGCATTCTAACCAGGGGTGGGCAGTTACCAGGACAGAGGGGGGATGCCATCCTGGTAGCGGAAATGGAGCTGCTTGCACAGCTCCAGCTGACCAGCGGTCATGTATGTGTGTTGTAACATCCTGATTAGTTGGTGGTGTAACACCTTGAGTAGTTCATGCAGTTGATGTATGCAGATTAGCTGATGTTTGCAGATTAGGGGTGACATCCTGAATAGTTGTTGCAGTTGATGTCTGCAGACTAGTCTGCTGTTTATTAGGATATTACAACACAGCCAACTAACCTGCTTGCAATAGCTGAGCCAGTACTACACACACACACACACACACACACCAGTATTTATAGAGGGATGGCAGCTCAGACCACGCTTTCTTCGCCCGAGCACAAAGCTGAAAGTACCATCCTGAATATGACGAGTGGGACCTCATCAAAACGTCACCAAGATTCTGTTGTGATTCCGTCTGAGGCTCCTCAGGGAACGGCTGAACCTCTGCCGGCTCCCTGCTCAGAGGGGGAGGAGGAGGAACAGGAGGAGGAGGAGGAGGCCCAGGCAGAAGGGGAGGAGGAATATCAGGCCAAGGGAGAGGGAGAACAGCCAGAGTCCCCCGGGTTGGAGTTCTCCCCAGCAAGCAGCCTGGAGTCCTTAGATGAAAATGCTCAAGCCATCATCGATCACAGGCAGAGAAGAGCAGAACAACGAAGGGGACAATTAGCCAGGTACTTCCAGTCCTAAATAGGTAACAGCTGGGTTTGGGTGTGGTTCTCCCCAGGAAGGCTGAAAAGGCAGATCCACCCTTCCTGTCTTGTGGAGTATTATCTTTGGGAGTCCTGGGACCTGGCTGTGATCTTTGGCGTCTCTGATTCTGACTTGTGGCCTTGAAGGCTGAAACCTTGGGGAAAAAGGCGTGGGGGCTTATTCTCTACAGTGGTGTGTGTGTGCCACCAAGAAGTCTGCTGTATTGTCTGGCCGTCAGGACTTTGCTATGAAGCCTCATAGCCTGCCTGTTGGGAAGAACAGGTTTTTCTCTGTGTTTATTTTTCAAACTATAAAGTGCTCTGGCTGCTTTTTCCAGTTGGTGTTGAAGTCTGGGGGCACCCAGACAGAACAGATTCTATCAATCTTACATGGGAAAAGAGCTGAATACGCCAAGACCTAGATAGATAGATAGATAGATAGATAGATAGATAGATAGATAGATAGATAGATAGATAGATAGATAGATAGATAGAATCACCCTGGTATACCCAAATATGGGAGGGAGCATACTGCTTCCTTTTTGCCTTTCAGCCCCTCCAGGTGCCATATTAAGGGCAGTTAAATTTTTATAGCCAACAAACTATATTCTAAATGTGCAACATATTTTTTGCTGATAATGAAAAAGCCTTGAACTGGGTTTTCATTATATATACAGTATAATGAAAACCCAGTTCAAGATATTAAATATTCTATTCTAGTGTAAACATGAAACTCGTGCCTGATTAAAGTCTTAGGTATAATTCCATATTACATTATTGCAATATTATCAGTATTAAGCATATTATTAATGTTGAATATAAACTCAGTAACTCTGAGATAAGCAAGTATTATCCCATTCTAAAAATAAAAGGAAGAAAGCTGATTCTAAAGGGTATCAATAAAGCTACCAGTAAGTTCAATGTTTGATAGTTCCACTGTAATTCTAGTCCTGCTTTAGTCACAAAACCAGTTGAGCGACCTTGAGCGACACTTGAGCGACACTTTCTCTCAATCTCATGAAGAGGCAATGATACTTCTAAAAAAGAAAACTGCCAAGAAAACTGGAGGGACTTGTCCAGGCAGCCTCTGAGAATCAGACATGATTAAACAGATGAAGAACCAAAGCTGTACAAGCTACCTGGGGATAAGATTTAGTTCTATAGATTTATCTCATTGAAAAATCATGATGTTCATTGATATGGAAAAGTACTCAGAATAAAAGTTGAAGAAGATGCTAAAGGGAGAAATGAGGTGAAAATCTACCTTGGATTTCTGCTTTCTACTTTCACGTTTAACATTGGTTCATGCAAACTCTCAAAATGCAAATCAAAACGAAGCCAGAACGGTGTGGTGGAAATAGGCCAGAATAATTTTGCAGATTTCCAGAAAGTCTTTTTGGACTTTCCAGATAAAGTTGTAGCTTACAATCATTCAGCTCTATCCAGCTTTGATATTCAAGAAATGCAAATAAGCAAGTCTTCCTCACAAACCTTGGTTTGCTGCCGATCAATTTCCGGTCACAATTCAAAGTCCGATGCCATAAAGCCCTTCATGGCACTGGACCAGAATATCTCCGGGACTGCCGTCTGCCGCACGAATCCCAGCGACTGGTTAGGTCCCACAGAGTTGGCCTTCTCCGGGTCCCATCGACTAAGCAATGTCGTTTGGCGGGACCCAGGAGAAGAGCCTTCTCTGTGGCGGCCCCGACCCTCTGGAACCAGCTCCCCCCAGATATCAGGGTTGCCCCCACCCTCCTTGCCTTTCGCAAGCTCCTTAAAACCCACCTCTGTTGTCAGGCATGGGGGAATTGAAATTTTCCTTCCCCCTAGGCTTATAGAATTTATATATGGTATGCTAGTATGTATGAGTGGTTCTTTAAATTGGGGTTTTTTAGATTGTCTTTTAATATTAGATTTGTTTACATTGTCTTTTTATATTGTTGTTAGCCGCCCCGAGTCTTCGGAGAGGGGCGGCATACAAATCTAATAAATAAAATAATAAATAAATAAATAAATAAACCTGAGATAAATCAACCACTGTCAAAATTAAATCGAAAGAACAAATCAACATTTGTATTTTTATGCCAGAAGTTAACAAAGTTATTTTTTTCTTTGCACATGCATGTTGGGGAAACGTTCATTAAAAACTGAAGATGGGGAATCACAAGAGAATGATAGTTGCTGTTACAAATGAAACTTTCAATGGCCTTTTGAGCACCCCATGCCCCCAAATTAATGAGTAAGAATTCATTTTGAAAGAGTTCCAGAGAGAAAGCTATTCTAATGGAAATAAAGAATTTGAGAAGCACTGAAGGTTAATTGTCAATTATCTGGAGAATTATGTCAAAATGAGAATAAAAACACTGTTTAAAATATAATCGTCATTTCCTCATTTGTTCCTGAGTGTTTGATTGTACAATGCTAAATTGGTTTAGTTGCTGTCGTTAATTTATTTATATATTTAATTCTATTTCTATGCAGCCCAACTCCCTAGGGACTCAGTTAATGTTTAATTTTAGGAAGGATATTTTTTTTCTTTAAGAAAACAATTATCATGGCACTGGAGTATGTTCAAGGATCAAAAGAAATGTCACTTGAATGTTATATAAAGAAATAATAATATTTAATCTTTGAAATAGCTCCACCACCAGAGAATCAAATTGTTGGATTTAAAAAATAATAATAATAATTAACAAATTATAATGATATCTGATAAAAAGAATAAAACAAATAAAGTGGAAACAATGATTGAAGCTCTTCTGAGCATGAAAATGAGCATTTTATTCCAAAAGGAAGCTAAATGCACATTATTTACGTCAGAACTTAGATATTTTTATTTTTTTTTAATTTATTCTTTGTCCAATATACATTACATATGGAAGAAAATAGACATTAAGTAGTATATATAGGGATAGTAAGTAAAAAATAAAAGAAGTAGATGAGAGGGAGAGAATATATAAGATATATGAGAAAAAGAAAGATAATTGGACAGGGGACATTAGGCACATCAGTGCACTTATGTACGCCCCTTACTGGCCTCTTAGGAACCTGGAGAGGTCAATCGTGGAGAGTCTAAGGGAGAAATGTTGAGGGTTGGGAGTTGACACTATAGAGTCCGGTAATGAGTTCCACGCATCGACAACTCGATTGTTAAAGTCATATTTTTTACAGTCAAGTTTGGAGCGGTTAATATTAAGTTTGAATCTGTTGCGTGCTCTTGTGTTGTTGCGGTTGAAGGTGAAGTAGTCGTTGACTGAAAGGACATTGCAGCATATGATCTTGTGGGCAATACTTAAATCGTATTTTAGGCGCCGCAGTTCTAAGCTTTCAAGACCCAGGATAGTTTTCCTCATATTCCACAAATATATAAAATAAGCTAGTCATCACTTTTCATATTGAAAATTACCCTTAAGGGGAGCAAAGAATAAGTTGAAGTAAGGAAAGTTCCTCATTCTCTCCATCCTTCATGAAATCCATTTTCATTCTTTCACTCTTTCACTCTTCTCCAGGAGATAGTCTCTAGGGCTGTGCAACACTTGGGAGCACTTCTGGGAAATGGAATTTGAAGCCCGTCAGGAGTCATCATTTTCTACCATGAGCAATTGATGTAAGGTAAATATTCCCAAATGTAAGCTGGCAATTGAGCTGGATGATTCAAGACAAGATTGGAAGGATTCAAATTCTTGCATTCTTTTAAAATAATTTTCAATAGCCAGTTGCCTCCTGAAAACTTAAAAAGGAAGAAACAAATTTATAAGTGATTGGTAGTTACAACTGGAAAGACAGAATAATATAGTGAAATATGATGATTGGAAATTTCCAAGATGAAGAGGGATCCATCTAATACTGTGACTGTATTTAATCTCTTGGGTCTCAAATACTTACATAGCTAAGGCATATTCAGTCCTATTCATTAGTTTCTGCCTTTCCCATATAAAATTTATGATGAAACAATGTTGGTGCTTACATGATTTTTCAAACAGAGTGTTCCAAAGAGAGAGACTCTATAGGGAAAGGAGATAAAATGCTATCAGGCTTGCAAGATTGATGTTCAGCTTTCAGGGTAAACCAGATTAGAAAACAGACTTCATAGGATGACTAGAACTATATTTTCCTGAGCTATCTGGCCAAACCAATGAACTAATATTAGATTATATATAGGAAGGAAAAGGAATGAGATAAATTATTAATTTTCTTGGATATATTTTATCAGTCAAGCTCCATGTTCAATGTCATTTGTGTCCCTTTAGTATTCTTTGTATGATTCTATTGTGCCTGTCAGGTTTCCTTTTTGCAGCTAAGCATGCCCAGAGGAAGTTTAAGTTACATTTATTAATAAATCAATGTCTCTTCCTTTCTTTTTTCACTTGTCAATCTTTGTATGAAAACATGCAGTAAGCCTTTAAAATACTTGTTTAGATGAGATTTTTGCTCTCTGGTGTTTCATGTACAGTTTGACAAATTACAGCTTTCTATTTTTTTTCCTTTTACTGAAATGGTTCCATAATAAGATTTAAAGCCTTATGTATTGCTTGCAGACTAGAGCACTTATGTCTTGCTTGATGGACTCTAAAAAAAATGGACAATACGTCTTCAGATACATCCATCATGACCTTGCTTTCTTAAAAAGAATATTGATAGACCTAGTATATATTGATTTAATTGCATACCATTAATTGATTTACAATTATTACCTTCTTACATAATTGTCACCCCATACAATAAAAGTTGTTAAATTGAAATAATAAATCACAAACAAATCATGCAACTGGCATTAAAAACAAATGCAGTGCTATTGTAGATTCTCAGTAATTACAAAGAAAGTCCATTTTTGAAACATAAAATTTGTACGGTGTTTTTACCAGAATAAAAACTCTTATGTCTTAAAGAAGCTATAACTGGGATTCTATATTCCTTGGAGACATACATGAAAATAAAGGGAGGGAGGAAGAAAGATGGATTAAAAGGTCTTGCTAAACATTGTGATTAAATGATCATAGAATCTGGAACTGAAGATTTTTTTATTGACAGAAATGGAGAGACTATCACAGAAAGAGTATAGTCCTCTTGTTTCTTAGCAAGGATGAAGCATCAAGGCAATTCTAGTGCAGGAAAAAACCCAACCTTTTTGTGATTGTGGCTGATTTGGAAATATGGAAGTATATGATAGATAAAATAACAAAATAACAAGGAATTCTTGCCTATTCTGTTCACAAAATATTTGCATAATATGAATAGGCCTTTTTAACAGAAAACAAACTAAAGCCATGTATCAGCCTAGGGAGGTCTAGGGTTTTCTGATGCCTGAATAAATATGATGGTACAAACTAATACCTTTCTTTCAAGCATACCTATTTATTTATGTAATTATTTATGTATTTACAGGTAGTCCTTGAGTAACAACCACAATTAAACCCAAAATTTATATTGCTACATGAAATATTTGTTAAGTGAATTTTGACCCATTTTTTTTACTTTTCTTACCACAGGTTTTATGTGAATCATTGGATTTGTTAAGCTACTAACAAGGCTGTTAAATTAACCTGGATTCCCCATTGACTCTGCTTGTCACGAGGTTGCAAAAATGATCACATGACCTTGGGACAGTGCAACCATCATAAATATGAACCGGTTGCCAAGCATCTGAAAGTTGATCATGTGATTATGACTATGCTGCAATGGTCATAAGTGTGAAAATAGTCACAGATCACTTTTTTCAATGCTACTGCAACTGAACGGTCACTAAATGAACTGTTGTATTTTGAGGACTACCTATATTTAGGTATTTATTTATATATATATATTTATTTAGCATGATTTTTTAAAATTATTATTATTTATTAGATTTGTATGCCGCCCTCTCCAAAGACTTGGGATTTGGGATCCACCTGACTCTAGGTGGTTCTCTATAGAGCAAAATACAGTACAATATAGTTCAAACACA
>NC_091950.1:62853417-62873417 GCF_031021105.1 Erythrolamprus reginae
GAGTGCACTAGCCAGCCTATATAACAGCACTTCTTATTTTCTTAATTTTCAAGAATATTCACATACGCCTGCTTTTCCTCAAGTGTTCCAAAGCTCACTTCTCTGATTTTGCTGGGAAGCAAAGCAATTAAAAATGAAAACATCTTGAAACACTCTGGCATGCAGGTTTCTGAGATTCACATTTCTAAGTGCAATTACACAAATCATAAGAAGCACAAGAATTTTCAGTTTTGGGGAGGAGGAGAGAAAGGGATGTAATTTGTTTTTTTGTTCTCTGTTGTCACTTAATGGCCCACACAGAAGGATCTGGAATTGCTCTAGGGAGTACAGAATGTTTGAACACAGACAACATGCCAAGATAGGATGAATTGCTGTAATTCTCTGTGGATTACACTATTCGAAGAAAACAGACCTTTTCTCACCACTGCATTCAAAATGTGTTGCTACAATAGCAGCGGAACAGAAATTATTTGTGTAGGAAGATAAGCAAAAACAAAATGCAGTGCAAAAATTAAGGTAGACTTACTGTATAATAGGAAAAAAAGAGAAGAGTTTATTTTATGGATAAAATAAAAGCTATTGAATAAAATAAAAGCTACTGAATAAAATAAAAGCTATTGAATAAAATAAAAGTTATTGAAACCGTGATGGCTAATCTATATTTGTACCTAATTTTATTACAGATAATCCTCAATTTATTACCGCAATTCAGCCCAAAATTTATATTGCTAAGTGATAAATTTGTTAAGTGAATTTTTCCTCATATTGACCCATGCATTAGGGCAGTGCTTCTCAATTATTTTCTGTAATGCACCCCCTAGGAAGAAGTAAAAATTTCATTCCCCCACCAACAGTGAAGCCAAGCAGCTGACCTGCCATCCCCAAATTGTGCCCCACATCGAGATGCATGTCGAGATGCACCTGACACTTGTAACGGTATCTCCATCAAGTTCCTCGGCACGGTGTCCAGGGCAGCCCGTTCTGAAAGAAAATGTCTCACAGGTTTGAGAAGTTTGATCGAACTTGCGAGATATCCAGGCTGCTCTGGACACAATGCCGATAAACGCAATGGAGGTACTAGTACAAGTGTCATTTAGGATGCGCATCCTACTCCCTGTAGCAAAAAATAGCATGTTCCCCAGTGTCATGTGCCCCCTCCGGCATCACTGCACACACCCCTGGGAGGCATACCCCACTATTTGAGAAGCAGTACCCTAGAGAAAAAGTCAGATTTTAACTGTTTAAAAGACAGTTAATTGGGCTAATGGCATAATGGCATAGGAGTTTGTTACAAGAGGCAAGAATGGCCACTGAGAAGATATAATTTCTAGGTCCCACAAGGTGACATTTCTTTAAATAAGGGATCTGCTGGAGTTTGTGGGATGGGCAGATTCAACGAAGCAGTGGAAGTGATGTGCCGGTGCCTGGAGACTGTTGGGGCCTGGATGGGTGTCAACAGACTCAAGCTCAACCCAGTTAAGACGGAGTGGCTGTGGGTTTTGCCTCCCAAGGACAATCCCATCTGTCCGTCTATAACCGGGGGGGGGGATTTTTGACCCCCTCAGAGAGGGTCTGCAACTTGGGCGTCCTCCTCGATCCACAGCTCACATTAGAGAACCATCTTTCAGCTGTGGCGAGGGGGGCGTTTGCCCAGGTTTGCCTGGTGCACCAGTTGTGGCCCTATTTGGACCAGGACCCACTGCTCACAGTCACTCATGCCCTCATCACCTCGAGGTTCGACTACTGTAATGCTCTCTACATGGGGCTACCTTTGAAAAGTATTCGGAAACTTCAGATCGTGCAGAATGCAGCTGCAAGAGCAGTCATGGGCTTGCCTATCGCAAACTCCCTAAAACCCACCTTTGTCGTCAGGCATGGGGGAACTGAGATATCTCCCCCCGGGCCTATATAATTTATGTATGGTATGTTTGTAGGTATGTCTGCTTATAAATGGGTTTTTTAAACTATTTTAAATTTAAAATTGTAAATTATTATATTTGTCAGGAATTGTTTTTATTGTATTGTGAGCCGGCCCGAGTCTACAGAGAGGGGCGGCATACAAATCTAATAAATAAATAAATGAATGAATGAATGAATGAATGAATGAATGAATAAATAAATAAATAAATAAATAAATAAATAAATAAATAAATAAAGACAGTCCTGGAGGTTACCAAGCCCTGGAATAGATTAGCTACAAACTGTTTTAGGATTTGTATATACTTCCTTTCTTCCCTGAAAAATCTGTTAACCTGGAAGCACAAGACCTATGCATATTAATATTAGGGTATATATATATACCCTAATATTAATTTCATAGGTCTTGTGCTTCCAGGTTACCCTAATATATATATACAAACCCTAAAACAGTTTGTAGCTGTTATATATACAACCAGTTTATACATACATATATATATTTGTGTGTGTGTGTGTGTGTGTGTGTGTGATACAAAATATTAATATGCCCCCCTCCCGATCCGCCTCTCTTTCTCCTCCTCTTCCCGCCTTGGGGCACGACTCTTCCCATAGCGGCGGTGGTGGGTGTGGCTGCAGTTTCTCATCCTTCTCATCTGGCCGCTAGCCTCTCCAAGTGCTTTGGGAATGCCCATCCCGCCCCTCTCGCAGTCCCTTCGCCGAGAGCGCTTTCGTCCTGGGGTGTCAGCGAGGGGGCTGCAGCGGAGGCCGGCGAAGGTGATTTTCAATGTCAAGCACGCGGGCGCATGGGCTCCCCATCCCCCTGCCAGCCCACCCAGAGCATTCAAAATAAGAAAAACTTTCCAGACTCTATGGTCTAGCAGGATCATTTATGTTAATATTGCTGTGAGATTTGGGCAAATTTCCCATAAAATTTAAATTAGACTGTAAAAGAATCTTCAAATGGAGCAGCCACAACAGGGAGTTTTGTCTGACATTTACAAATCCCAGAAAGCCAAATATTTATCAATTTGCATTTGTGATTTTTAAGGAACCCAGACAACACGACTATCTAAGCAATAGATAGTAAAAAATTTGATTAGAATGCAGCATGGACATATTTCTGTTCAAGACCCCCCCCCCCCAAAAAAATAAGAAGTCCAAATAGGGAATTTATTCTGGACAATTATGTAGTGTTGGCTAAATTTTTTGCTTGCCGCAGGAACTGTCTACCGTGTTGTATGACCTATTCATATTTTTTTCAGACAAGGAAATATTGCACTTCATAATAAGCAGCAAGCTTGTAGTAAAAAAAGCAATCACATTATCTACAGATTTAAATCACACCAAGTCCTTAAATCTGGCAGTTAAATATATTATCCCATGCTTTCTATTGCTGATATCCTGCTGGATCTTTGTGAAATTCAAATTTTCACTAATTGTGATGCCAGCAATGTCTTCCATGTGAAGTGGGATGAAAAATCAAATTAATGAAATTTCTGTACTTTATCTACACCACAGATAGTTACATCTTCCAATGTATCTGAAGTATTTCAGAGCAGTGTTCTCTCTAATTTTTTTTGGGGGGTGGGCGGAAAAGTATAGTGTCTGAGCGGCAGTCCCTTCGGGACTGGGCGGCACAGAAATATTAAATAAATAAATAAACAAACAAACAAACAAACAAACAAACAAATAAAAAACCCACCCTGTTTTGCCTCAGAGAATTTCAAAATAAAATACTGTACTGTGTGTCTATAACAGAGAGCTCATAATAGGGCAACTCTATCAATATCAAAATGCCACTTAAATAGTTGAGCTAGTTTCAAACTAGATTTTGATTTTCTTTCTCTCTTCCTTACTCCCATTCTTTTTCTTTCTCTTTTCCTTCCTCTCTTTTTTCTATCTGTTTCTCTCTCTTCCTCTCTCTCTCCTTCCCTCTCACTCTTTCCCTCTCGGCTTCTGGGCAGGTTTGAAAATCTCTGAGTTGATGATGATTTTTAAGTGAGCGATTGCTCACTGCTCAGCTTAGAGGGAACTATGTTTCAGAGAAAACTAAACTAGGCACTTAGGGGTTGGCCTGGTGTGAGGATAATTGTAGTTGAATCCTGCTTACTGAAGAAGTGGCAACTGATACGGAAGTGAAAAAGGCTATGACATTAAATTCAAAGAAAATGAACCTTGAACAAAAAGATATCATATTTAGGTCATGTACTCTCAGCTTCCAGGACCAGCATCTGATCTTAGCAAGGCGGTTTTAAATAAGCCTCCAGCCAAGACGGAGTCCTAGCTACAGGACTTCAAGAGAATTAGAAATGCCTTTGATAAATTCTGCTCACATTTAGCAACTAGCCTCAGTGTACCAGTCAACAAAAATGGTGTCAAGTGGTCTTGACCATGGCTTAAAGCATTTAAGGGATTAAAGCAGTTTATCACTGATATGCTTGTACGAAGAAAACCATCAGGGAAAGCAGCAGCTGATTCTACAGTGTGAGGAATAGGGTGGAGGAACAGCCAATTTGGAAAATAAGCATAATATTTTAGAAGAAAGCTATGAATGGGAAAAAATTTTAATGGTGGTTTTTGAAGCAGCAAGTTCAATGATTTTGACCATAATAATAGTTTTCTAATCACAACCATTAAATACAATTATAAAACATAGCACTCAGTCTGCCAATACCAAGCTAAAATCAGGTACTATATTACCCAAGAAAAGTACCAGTGCTGGCAGCCATATAAAATTGTGCCAATCTCCTAGTGCTATGGAAACTATCCAGAGAGATGAGGACATCAAGTCAATTAACATGCTGTACTAACTTCCAATTAAAACAGCAAAGATGCAGGAAATTAAATAGGCTTTATAACAGGAGGAAAAGCTTCAAGTGTCCGAGGGAGTAATTTGGGAAGGCTGGCCTGCAAATCAAAGGCCAACTGCCTGTGGAATGAGAAACATACTTTCAGTTTGAAAATGAACTCAATATCCAAGGATAGACTTACATATTTCAGGCAGATAATTATTTCATTCCGATTGCATAAGATAGTTATGGAAAAGACTCAATACTCACATATGGGATTGGGAACTGATAACTGCTTGCAATGGATTCAAAAATATGAATGTTGGCCTGATATGAAGAAAGCATATATAGAACAATGTAATCTCTTTATATTTTATGACAACAGAACTTGCCTCATTACCTTCCCATAAGGCTATGAAAAACCATTCAGTTTCTTACCAGGTCTTTCCCATACCCCTGAAATATCCAAGGAAGCGTGCTGAATATAGTATCTCTCCAGGTGTCATGGCCCATCAGAGGGCAGTTCAGAGCAGGAGGAGGAGTTGGAACTGGGACTGTCCAATTGGGATGGCATGTCTCCGTTGGCATATTTGGAGAGGCCAGGGGCTGAAACCGATATTGTCTCAGGCCCTTCAAGCATTAGGGGAGGTGGTCGACCAGACTAAGATCTGCCTGCCTACACAGTGGAGGATCTGCTGCTGACAGACAGTGGTGCTGATAGGCAGCGATCTCCTCTGATGAAGAACAGCTGCCTCCTAAACTGATCCAAGGGTAAGGAGATCAATGCATAAGCAAGCCCAGAGAAGTCCTGCAAGACTACTCAGGAGGAGGTCACCCCACTGGGAGAAACTTAAGTAGAAGCCCTGGGAAGTTAATCTTTGCCAGGAACAATTGTTTGCTTGGGCTTACGTTCCCCTGGCTTCAAGTCATGCCTATTGCTGTTTTTCTTACATTGCTTTGGAAATTGCTCTTTGCCTTTTGTCCTGTGGAACTGTTTCTTGCCTTGGACCTCTTATCTGCCCTGAGGACTGCTATTGTCCTCGGGGCACTGCCTTGTGCCTGGACTCTGTCTTGTGGACTGGACTTGGAATGTTGGATCTTGCCCTATGAGCCTGCTCCTACTCTGTGGGCTTTATTTGTAATATAGGGGCTGTTGTTTGTGGTATTGAGCGTGGCTGCCTTCATGGTAGCATGGGGTGGAGACTTACTAGTTGTTGGAGGGCCTTTTTTGTGGACCATTTGTTAAGACAAATAAAAGACTCTCTAGAGGCATGCCTTACCTTGACCCATCTGGGTTATAGCATCAGTATTTACTGTCCTGGAGTTGATTTTCAGGAGCATCTTATTGCTAATTATAAGAATGCCACAAAATGAGAAGAACGTATGTTACTTTCAGCAATACTGTACTCCCTTTATGCACTTCTAAATTTAGAGCAATAGAAAACCAGCAGTTCTTGGCTGTTGCTGCTGTCAGGCAAGAAGTTCAGTCAAGGGGAGGCAACCCTTTTCTGCTGCTTACCCCTGTTCTCCTTATCAGGCCAAGCATAGATTTTCTGCTTTTCCTGGTTCTCTTTCCTTTGCTGGTCTTCATTTATTTCTATGCTTGTTAAAGAATACTGACACCTGCTGTGATAGCCTAAATAGCAGCATTAGGTCAGCACTACAACTGTGCCAAGCACGACTCTTTATTGGGTGGTAGATAGTTGCTGCTATCAAGGATGGTGAGTTATCTCCAGCAAGTGAGGACATAGATAAAGGGTCAGTGAAGAGAAAAAAGCAGGGATGCTGAAATGGCAGCAACCAGAGGCTCAGTTTTGAGAATAAAAACCTCCTTACAGACTGTAAGGAGGGCACCTTTCTGTGCGGATGAAGAGGGAGGTGAAGTCTTAAGCACTATGACTATTCATTATTGATAAAGTTAACTGTTGCCTGTTACTTTTAACACATGAATTTATTTTTGATATATTTAAATATGCTTTCTATAATTGTACAGTATATTATACTTTATAATATGAGAAAAATTTAAAATATATTGAATATATTTTATCAGGAACCTGTTTGCCAATTTCTTTCTTATGCATTTCTGCACTCTCTTTTAATCATCTTGTTTTTCAGCAATATACTGCATGATGCAAACAATTGTCTAGAAGAAAGAAATGTTCATTATCATGGCCTCAAGCTGTATTTGGTATCACAAAGTTCAGGAACTTAGGGTGGGGTTAGAAGGTGGGCTAGGCAAAAAAGGTAAGCAACGAGGGATTAGCATAAATGGTTACTATTTAAGTAAATAAGATCATCCACTGATAGGATTTGATTCCCTACATGCTTGCCCAGATGCTCATATACAAAGATTATTCAATCCATTAACAAACAAATGTATATACATTTGCCCCCTGGAAGCGGAGTAAAGACGCTGAGACATTGTGGATTAAATAAGGGTCATTTTATTAAATTAAAATAAATTTAAATAAATTTGAATACGTAAATTTAAATATTTAAATTCAAACATGACCTAAGGACCTGCAGAGGCCAAAACTAATGGGGCGGAAATTCCTACCAGAAAATTCCTTGGCAACATTGGGCAAAAACTCCTTGCTGAACCAGGTGAAGGTAGCCACCTTCACCTGGATCCAAACCATGCCCCTTCATCGTGTGGGAGGAGTTCACCCTCCAATCCCCATGGGAAATTGGATCCGGTGATTTCCATGGACATCCTCTCTCCAATCCCCGAAGTTGTTCCAACATCTAGTTCCTGGAGAGAGGCGGTCCATCACCCTTTAAAGGATGCCCAAAGGAGCATGCACAGTCGCTTCTAATTGCCCATTTCCGCCCCTAACCTGCCAAACCCCAGTGACCAAAGGGAGGCCTATACTGATATCTAAGTGCGCCGCACCCCCTAACCAATCCAGTCCGTACCGTCAGTGTGGAATAGGTGAAAAAATGGCCACCTCTAAAGGGGAGGCCACAAAAAATTCCTATTCGGCCCCGAGGCGACCTCCATAGGATACACTGTTAATAGCGGAGGGTGGGCGGGTGTTCGCTTCCCGAGGCAGCAGCAAAGAGGAGGAGGTCCTATTCGGATCGCCCTTAAATAGGGCGATCCCAGACCTCCCCCCTACCAGCAGGCAGTGCGCTTCTCTGGCGTTCTAAAGGAACCCGGAAGTTTGGAGCTCAAAAAGAGCTGCGTCAGTGTCCCCCCGGCTCCGAGGCAATTTTGGCCAGTGGTTTAAGCCGCCGGTCGTGCATTTATGTCATGTAGCAGGTTAAATGTGATTCATACAAGCATATACATAGATACAATCATAGTTGATTTTTTGATGCTAATAATCCACTGTGTCTGAGAAGCTTTTCTTTCTTAATCAGAAGTATTTTATCCACCTTCAATCTTTCACCTTTTTGCCTGCCCACTTTTTAAGCTACTTATTATTAACATACAATCTTCAAGGTTGAAGGTAGTTCTATTCTAATCTTCCTTTTCCTGTCTCTTTCCTGTTTCTTGGTCTGTCCTGTAAATCAGTTGCTGATTAGGGTGAAAAGAATGGACAATTATGCACAGCCTTGTCTTTCTGCATTCATTTCCACTAAACATTCTCCCAGGTCAAGGATACCTGTGCATCATGATAAAAGTACTGACAAATTTACACACTGACAAATTTTCCATGTCAGCTTGCAAGTTCTTCCATCATGTATACAGTGCATGGAAAAAAACTGACTGCCCAAGGTTTGTGCTTATTAATTCTTTTGAAGTTTAAATGATGAACAAGGCAGTCAAGGTTTCTCCTGCTCTGTGGATATCAACTTAAATAAAGCAACTTAGAGTATGATAGTTAAGTGATAAAGAAGATTTTCCACATCTAAAACAGTGATAACACACAAGATAAAATACACAAGATAAAATACAAGATGAAAAACTGAGTGAGGCAAATTTGGAGCCTGATGTTTGAGGTCTGTGAAGTGAAGGTGGTTGTAATAGCAATAAGATTTGCAGAATCAAATACCAGCAGCAACAACAACAACAACAACAATAATAATTGTTAATAATAATAATAATAATAATAATAATAATAATTTATTAGATTTGTATGCTGCCACTCAGAGCGGCTCACAACAATAAAACATCATAAACAAATCCAGTGTTAAAACAGTCTTTAAAAAGCCCCTATTAAAACAGTCATACAGCCCAAACACACCATCCATAAAGTCAAAGACAGCTAAGGATATATCAATTCCTCCATGCCTGGCGACATAAATGAGTTTTCAAAAGTTTGCGAAAGGCAAGGAGGGTGGGGGCAGTCCTAATCTCTGGGGGAAGCTGATTCCAGAGGGCCGGGAGAAGGCTCTTCCCCTGAGTCCTGCCAGACAGCATTGTTTCGCCGATGGGACCCCGAGAAGGACAACTCTGTGGGATATAATCGGTCGCTGGGATTTGTGTGGCAGCAGGCGGTCCCAGAAGAATTCTGGTCTGATGCCATGTAGGGCTTTATAGGTCATAACCAACATTTTGAATTGTGACTGGCTAGCTGATAATGGGAAATAAATATATATGGGTATTTTCTATCAATAAAGTACCAGTTTGGTGCAGCGATTAAAGCACCAGGCTAGAAACTGGGAGGCTTTGAATTCTAGTCCCTTAGAATTAAAACTCTGAGGAATTCTTGGTGTTCTCTGTACTTACTTGTTTTGCAGCAGAGGCGGAGTAACGACATGGACACAAGAGCTGGATTTAAACTGGGTCATTTTTATTAATTAAAGTTGCATAATTTACTTAAATAAATTTGCATAAATTAACTATAACCCTAAACAAGGACCCGCAGGGTCAAACAATTGATTCCGGGGCGGAAAATGACGTCATAAAAACTTCCGGGGCAACATATGGGTGTAGCTCCATGCTGATCCAGGTGAGGGGCCAAGCCCTCACCTGACTCACTGCCATGCACTTGCATGTGGGAGGTCCCGCCGTCTATCCCATACAAGGGGAAAGCAATGGGCGGGACTGGTTCCCCCCACTTGCTCAGGTCGCTTCCACCACAAGCCTTTGGAGAGAACCTGTCAATCATCCCCAAAGATGCCCAACGGAGAACACGCAGTTGCTAAACCACCACCCAGTTTTCCGCCCCTAACCTGCCTACCCAAATGACCAAAGGTATGCCAATTAGCCTGAGCATGAGCGAAGCACCCCCTAACCACATATCCATCACCACAGTGTGGAATAGGCAAAAAAACGGTCACAGAAAATACCGCGACTGCCAAAAATTCCTATTCAGCCCCCTGAGGGGCGACCCCCACTGGCACACTGAAAGATAGGGAGGGCGGGTGGGTGTTCGCCTCTTGTCATCCAGGGCAAAAAGGAGGCCCTGGAGCCTGTCCAGCCCTTTTATAGGGCTGCAGGCTCCGCCCTCGATGACATCACTGGGAAGGCCAAAGCCTTCCCAGGAGGTGGCCAAGATCTTGTGAAATCTCGCGAGATCTCGGCTGAAGAAACAAGATGGAGGCCGTGCCGAAGGTCAGTGTCTCCCTGGCCCTGCAGCAAAACGGGCCGGGGATAAGTCACCGGCCTGGTATTCTTGCAGATATTTCATTACCCAAAGTAGGTAATGTCATCAGTGCATTGATGATGTTACTTAGTTTGGGTTCTAAAAACTCTGCAAGAAAAGAAGCAAGCTCAGAGAGCACCAAGGACCCTTTACATCAACCTTGAGCTACAAATATTCTCCTTTATTAATTAGCACTCTGTCAAAAAGTGACTCTATCAAAGGTTGAATCTCTGCCCTTCTTTCCTAAAAGGTTTAATTAATATTGATTTTCCAGCTGCATAGAGTTCATGATCATAGTTAATTTTAAACATATTCATAATTACAATGTTAATAATGTAAATAAATTTGTAATATCTTCAGATAAAAGAATGGGGAAAATTAATAAAATAGTTAAATATTTTTTGTATATATCATTTTCTTTTTCTATCAAATTTGAGAAGGGAAAGGAGACATTCAACTACCAAATACTGATGTTCTTTGCATTTAATTGGCAGCTTGTCAGAATTATCTCACTCTTCCATTTTACTCCAACCTTTTTTTATGTTTAGTTAGTTGAAAGAAGGGGTGTGGTCAATAGACTTTCCCTTCATCCCATCACTGAAATGTTTTTACTGTTGTGTCTATTTTCCTCTTTCTGGGTAATACTGTATCTCAAACTGTGGAACGGCTTTCTCTTACATATTCTCCTACCCAGCAATTATACTCGTCATGAATTCACAATGTTCTTTTTATACTTTTCTTTCCATTACAAAGGCTAGCATAACAAAATGTTTTCATTGAGGAGCTTATAGACATTCCAGAGTTTGCCTTTTTCTTCTCATAATATAAATATAGTCCCACTCATACGGTATATTAATCTCCTGTTGGCCAGAAACAAAAATTTGCAAGCATATACTGTAAATGAGTTCAATTAGCTATCTTTCAACATTCTTTCCTACCCTAGAGACATAAGTTAAAAGGAAACTGTCTTTAAAATAATGGAGGGTGAAAAGGATGTTCATATTTCTCAGTTAAAAGTAAAAATGTCCCTTTCAAGCAAGTTCATTCAGCCAGTAACAATACAATAATATTGTATGAATCTTCCTGAGAAACAAGGAAGAATTCCCACTTGATGTGTACTTCTAGCTATGCGTGACCACCTGTCACAGATCACAGACATTCAACAGTTTTGTTGAAAATAGAAGAATAACAAGCAAACACCCCCGTGTTGAAATAACTCAGATACAATTGTGTAGAAACCAATACTTCGGAAATGTCATCGGATAATGCCTTTTATCACAATTAGTTCAGTCTGTTGTTTGTATATTGTATTCTATTTTTCAGAATTGTAGCTTTATAAAGAAGGAATCAAGAAAACATATTTTATCTCTCTGTCTCTGTGAGTCATTGGCGCATTCAGCTCTCTTAATTTTCACACTAAACATTGATCATTTACATTGTAAACTGCCAATAATAAAAACAATCCCCTTCATGGATATCCTCTTGTCATGGGGCAGATGTTTACAATGCTCTGATGAGAATGAGTATATTTTTTCCCAGAAGGGTTACCCATGCCAGACAGATCTTAGCAGAAGAGCCACACTAAATATATCCATCAATCAATTTTTAGATTGTAAGAAACAGGAAAAGAATCCTATATCAGATTGGCCATTGCCCCAGTCAACAAAGACTATGTCAGATGTTAGAGTTCCTGGGCATCTGCTGAAAGTAAGAAATGGGACTCAGGGACTGTGGGTGGGCAATGACTAGAACAACAACAGCCATGGGGGCAGGAATCTACTGTATTTGAAAATTGTGATGTTTTTACCTACTTTTATAAATAGAAATCAACAAAATGGTCTACTTAGAAGTAATAATTAGTAGAGGTCAGAGAACTGAAGCAATCTATGAACTGACCCATGACAAGAAGAATTAAAAGAGAAAATTATGGAATATGCAGAGTTACTAGTAGAAAAACAGAGACTGCAAGTATTAAAAGTAATGTCCCCAAGGTTGTTATTTTTTTTATGTATTTCATACATTTTTATATCTTTATGATATTTGGGTATATATATACATATATACATATATACATATATACATATATACATATATACATACATACATACATACATACATATATATATATATATATACACCCAGTGGGTATATACATACATACATACATACATACATACATACATACATACATACATATATTCTCTGCCTTACAAGGCAAAGGTTGCAGGTTCAAGTCCCAGTGGGTATGGCTAGCTGATGAGGCCAAAATAAGGCCGAAATAGATCTATCCTAGTCTCCCTTAATTTTCAAATTCAGCTTAAACATGTGACACATACAGATAGAATTGTCGGCTATCAATAAAATTAACTGCCTTGGAAATGGCCCTGGGTTGGGCCGAGAGGCAAAAAAGGAACTGTGATGTTCCTTCAATATACCAGGGTGATTCGACACAAAATGTAACCCTTCCCTGGTACAGAGCTGAAGGGATTGAATACTGTAGCCTAGAGGATAATTCTCTGCCTTACAAGGCAAAGGTTGCAGGTTCAAGTCCCAGTGGGTATGGCTAGCTGATGAGGCCAAAATAAGGCCGAAATAGATCTATCCTAGTCTCCCTTAATTTTCAAATTCAGCTTAAACATGTGACACATACAGATAGAATTGTCGGCTATCAATAAAATTAACTGCCTTGGAAATGGCCCTGGGTTGGGCCGAGAGGCAAAAAAGGAACTGTGATGTTCCTTCAATATACCAGGGTGATTCGACACAAAATGTAACCCTTCCCTGGTACAGAGCTGAAGGGATTGGATACTGTAGCCTAGAGGATAATTCTCTGCCTTACAAGGCAAAGGTTGCAGGTTCAAGTCCCAGTGGGTATGGCTAGCTGATGAGGCCAAAATAAGGCCGAAATAGATCTATCCTAGTCTCCCTTAATTTTCAAATTCAGCTTAAACATGTGACATACATATATATATATATATATATATATATATATATATATATATATATATATATATATTTCATATAATAAAAATGCTGGATGGATAGATAGATAACTAGTTTATTCCACTGTTTAATGGACAAGGCTAAGAAGCAGGAATCTGAATTCAAATCCCACCTTAACTATGATAGTCAGCTACATGGCTTTGGGTCAGTCACTCTCTCTCCACCCAACCTAATTCACAGGATTGTCATTCTGGGAAAAACTGTGTTGGATATCTTTATCACCTTGAGTTATTTGTCAAAATAATAAAGGCATGATACAAATAAAAACAAAAAGGATTTGAAAATGAATTTAGTAAAAGAAAAACAAGTGGAAGAACTAATAACAATAGGAAAAATAGGTAAAAATTAATTGAAACTGAACATTTCCTACAAATTGTCAATTGCATGGCTTTTGGCTCATTTAACTGACTAGCTCACATCCAATTATAGCTAAACAGTTTAATATCAGACATGCTGTACCATTCTGTCTTGGTTTTTTCACCTTATGCTTTCAAGCAGACATTGTAACATCAAAATCCTGGTGGTTCTGAACATTTCTCCTTTCCCTGTGTCCCCTTTCTCTCTAATGCTTCTGTTGCTATCTGTTGATGTCATGTTCTTTTTATCTGCTTTTTAAAACTCTGAATTTTGATTCTTTTAAATCCTTGGTAGCTGCATTCCTCTTCTTTTGAGAGATCTCCCATTATGATTTCCTTGAAGGCTGCCCTTTGTTCTTTTCTTAAGATCCTTTTTCCTTTAGTTCCTCCTACCTATTTTAAAGTTGTGAGGATTCCATTTTCTCTACTTCCAACTTTTTCCAATTACCACATTTCTGATTTTTGTTTAAAAAAACAAGAAGATCTCCAAAGTCCCTCCCAACTCTGTTGTTCTGTATTAAGTTACTAGTGTTGATAAACACCTATTCAGTGATGTCTGAGAAATAATGAAAACATCTTTTTGATGATGTGATGTAAGCTATTCATTTTTAAAAATGTGCATACAGTAGTAGAGCTTATGTTGCAATGATGTCACACTATTTGCATCACTGTCAAAAGGGGAGGATTTTGGCGCTCTTATATTGCACAAGTTATTCTAAACTTTGATTTTACTGAAGACTTCTGGGTTGTATAACCTACATCTGGTGATGCCCCTGGTTGAACTGTTTTCCCCATTTAGGACAAGTTGAATCACAAAGTAAATCTTTTCATTTCACCCTAACTCTTTTTTCCCAGACTATTTACTTTCAGTTTAGCTTCTTCTCTCCCTAGAGTTTAGCTTCTTGCAATTTACCTTTCAATTAAATGGCTACTTGTCAACTTCACTTAAGTATGTTTTTTCCCAATCCCATTGCCCACTTATTAAACAGCTAAAAATACAGACAGAAAGTTCAGTGGTTCTTACCTGGATCAGAAGTAGTGGAAAACAGAATATTAAAAACTTTTTCTCCCAATCCTCCTCTTGAATCCAAAGCTGTATCAACCCCTCCTCTGTGTCTGCTGTGTATTTAATATACAGAAATTATGAAGTGGTATAACTTTTTTATCCTGGAGTTCAAATGTGTTTTCTTTCTTCCAAATAAGATATGTGAGTTCTTATGGAGACAAGAGATGAAATATTTGTTGCAGTGCAAAATCTGTCATTTAGGTATGTCATTTTACAGGTGATACAGCAATTCATTTAATGATGGTTTTAAAGTTACAATGACAATGAGAAAATGAGTTATTTTTCATGCTTATTCATACTTATATTTTCCATACAGTTATGACCAGTAATGGGCTGCCAAAATTTATGCTGCCACACTGTGGGTATGGCTTATTTTGTGGGTGTGGCTTAATGGTCATGTGACTGGGTAGGAGTGGCTTGCCAGCCATGTGACCAGTTGGGAGTGGCTTGAACAATCATCATCATTCAAATGAACTGTTATTGCCGCACAATTTATTTTATTTATTTATTTATTAGACTTGTATGCCGCCCCTCTCTGTAGACTCTGTAGAATGTCTTTTATCGCAGCTGTGGGCAGAGAGAGGGCTTCGTGAGGGGAAAAAGACTGCAGCCCAGACTGCTTCGCCATGGCATGGCTCTCCTGGCTTTTAGAGGTGGCCATGTGAGGCTGGAGGGAGCCGGGCAGGAGAGAGGGAAGCTCATCTGAGGCCAGGAAGGAGGAAAGAGGAAAAAAGCGAGGAGCACACCGCAGCAGCAGCAGGGAAAAAAAGGAGAGCCGAGCTGAGACCGGTAATCCAGGAAGTTACTGCCGCTGGTCAGCTGGAGTTGTGCATGCAGCTTCATTTCTGCTGGTGGAACTGCATTCCACCTTGTCCTGCCTTCTGCCCACACCTGGTTATGACCATTTTTCACACTTACAGCCCATTATTCACACTTGCAGCATTCCCATAATCACTTGATCAAAATTCAGATTCTTGGCTACTGGCTCATATTTATGACAGTTGCAATGTTCTGCAGTCATGTGACCCCCTTTTGTAATATTCTGTCAAGCAAAGTCAAAGGGAAAGCCAGATTCACTTAACAACCATATTACTAGTGGTTAGAATGCAGAACTTCAGGCTACTTCTGCTGACTGCCAGCTGCCTGAAGTATGACAGTTTGAATCTCATCAAGCTCAAGGTTGACTTAACCTTCTCTGTGGGGTTGGAGCTAGCATTCAGAGTGGGTTATCCTTGTCCAGTCAGATTGAGGACTGAGTCTGTCAATCAAACTTGTAGCTCCATCTGCCATCTTGGCCCCAGTTTAGACTCAGTCCTCAGAGAGGGCATATGTGGATTTTTGCCTTCTCTTATCCATCTCTGAGTGCTGCCTTCAAAATCTCTTATAAAGTTGTTACAGAACAGTAGACCTCTCATAAGTGGTTAGATACCGGTCTGTTAAACATAAAATGGAATATGATTAGACTCACTCAGAGAAGAGTCAAGAGGGAGGAAAAGAAAGTAGAGAAGGAAAGTAAGAAGGGGATAGAGGGGAATAGGAAAGTGAGAGAGAAGGAGAAAGAGGGTAGAAAGAAGGGATATGATATGAGGGGAAAACAGGTAACAAAAGTATAAAAGGTACAAATTAGGATAATGGCTTAAGACTTATTGAATAAATGTATTCAAGAAAAGTGAATCTGGCATTTTCCAAGAATTTGCATTATTATCTTTTGCTTGCTGTTGACGGTACAGTATTAATACAAAAAAGTTCAGGCTAAAAATTCAGTCCCAATCTCCAAATAATTTTCTTCTTGTCAGAATTATTGCTCAACTGCTCCTTTTATTGCTTATGAGCAAACATTAGCACATTATGAAACTAGCTTATTTGCTGCAAAACCTACATAAATAAGTCAAAACTGCTGCTTTTATGGTAAGGATGGTGTCGGTCACACTAATGATAAATCGTCACATTCATTGGCAATAAAACATAATGTTCTGATACTATATAGCTATTTCTCTTATACTGTCATTGCTTGTCTGTCAGGTTTAAGAGTATGAGAGTTGAGAATGAAGGAACGTTTTGAATGGAAGGGAAAAAAGATTCTGGCACTTATTCCATTAGAACCTTTACTGAATGACAGGCATCAATTCTTTGGCTTTAAACTACAAGTAGACAAAAAGTCTGTCAGGGTCTTCTGAAATATTTTTCTGAAATGGGTATCTAGTTTTCCATATTATACAATAACTGAGATGCTTATTTGATCTAAAAATTGTCCCCCAGTATGATTTATAAATGAAAACACTTTCAGTCAATTTAAAACATAGGAAAAGAGAAAATTAAGAATTGTACGAAAACACTACGGTAGAAAAATCTAAGCCTGATATCTTAACTACAGAAAATCAAATTGTAATTTTAAATTATTTTCATCATCTTGTTGCTAATGTTATGCTAATCTTTGAGCACTCAGCTTCTGTAATACTCAGCTATAAAGTATGGTTGTTATTAAAATTGCATTTAAACAAGAACTCTGCAACTCTTTTTGCTAATATGGAGTTCAGAATTTTCAATCTTCTCCATCACTCACCCACCCTCCGCCAACTTCTGAATTTAAAGTGATAGATGCTCATTCAGCCTGAAACTGCAAATGCTTTTTTCTCTCTTTCTCTCTTTCTCATATGCTGGTCCTAACTTCAGTTAGGCAGCTGAGGAACAGACAAGGAAATCAACTCTCTGTCTTCCATGATTACTTCATGCTCTGAAAAACAGCAAATGTCAAAGCAACTTCAGGACCAATTGTTCGAAAAATCTGTAGTATTTTCTATAAACTTGTTAAAGTACAGCTTTTCACCTGATTGGTTCCAAAGGAATGCAGTTGTTTAGTGTCTTCTGTTGGCAGGTAAAAATCAGAAAAGAATAGCAGAATGTTTTAGAAGGCTATTTAGGCATCTCATCAAACAAAGTCCTGCCTCCTCAATATGACATAACTTCAGCACCCAAGTCAAGTCAATCATCTATTGGCTCAGCAGGGTATCAGCTTTAGCACAGTAGTAGCCCTATAGAATTAACAAAGATGACACAGAAATCTTTGGGGACAAATGTGGCCTTAGTTTTTAGCTGAATGTAAGTTTTAAAATGCAAATTAAAAGAAAACTGGTGCATTTCTTCAATCAGAGCTTCTGGGAAAGGAGAAGGGCCATCAAATATGCAAATGTAAACCTGGTTTTTAAATTGCCTTTTGTCGCCTGCTGCAAAGAGTGAATAAAATCTGGTAATTATGTTATATTGATAGGCACACTCAAATAGCAAGAGTTATTTTCAGAAGGTTAATTATTTACATAACCTCTTTCTCTCCAGCCCATCATACCTTAACTCTGCAAAGAAAATAGCATTATCTTTGCTTGTTTTTCCAATGCAGAAAGATTATTACCCACACCCAAGGTCTGGTAGAATAGCTTAAAATTTTCATTTATGAACCTCATTGTGAATATCTGTCTATTGTGACTATTGCATTGTGCATGTATTAAATGTTTAACAATAGATTTTTAAACTTGACATTTAAATAAAAGCCCTGAAGATACATTATACCCTCTTTTCCTACATTAAGCCTAGTTTAAACATGTGAAGAAGCAATAGAACTAGAAATGAATACAATTTTCTGCCTCTGACTAGTTTTGGGAACCCAAACTAAGTTTTCTTACATTTCAGACCAGAAACAATTTCTCCTCAGAACATTTTATAAGCTTAGCTTGCTAACATTTCCATTCTTTTTTGCTTTTTTATGGATGCATAAAAATTGGAGCAATATTTTCTGAGCTGTCAGCATGGATACAACAATGAATTAATGTGAGGGGAAATTCTAAAACCCTTCAGATAATTACCAAGATAAAGCAGAAGCAAACCTAAGTGGAACATGGGATTCAGTGATCATGTCATGTGATCAGAATTCAGATGCTTGATTCAGCTGGTTCACACTTATGATGGTTGATGTGGCCAAGGGTGTTTTGTGATCTTTTGACATTCAAAGGTAATCAGGAAGCCAGATTCATTTAATAATTGGGTTACTAACTTAACAACTTCAGTGACTGACTTAGCAACTGTGGCAAGAAATGTAATAAAACAGGACAACACTCACATAGCAAATGTCTCACTTAACAACAAAAAATTTGGCCTCAATTGTGATTTTAAGTCAAGGACTATACCTGTACTCAGGGGTGAGCTACTGCCTGGACGAGGGGGAATGAAGTGGGGTAGCGAAAATGGAGCTCCACCCCAGAGTACCCAATTTGCACTGAAAGATGTTGAAAGAAAATGCATAAGCTACGCCCAGAGTGTGGTAGTACAAATTTTGGTAGCCCTTCACTGCCTGTACTGAATTCTTTTTTCAAATTTCTTGATATAATAAAAAAGTTCTTCTAGCTACTTTTATTTAGAGAACATTTTTGAGCTTACGTTCCATTACAACGAAAGAGATTTTCTTCTTCCTTGTACTTTTTGCTATCACCAAAATTGCTCTGCTTCCTAATCTTAAAAAAAAAAGGGGGGGGGGAGTGCAGGAGAAAAATCTCTCACATCTTCCCCTGAGATTTGTTGAATGAAGAGAAATAAATAAATAAATAAATAAATAAAGCTTCAGAATGCTAAAGGGATGATACAAAACACAAAATTTATCTTTCAACCTCTTTGTACTGAAAATGAAGATGGTAGGAGAATCGAACTATGCTTTCCATCTGGATTTCCTTTTTTATTTCCTCTTTTGCAAAAAGAAAGCAAACCAAAAATGATTTCCGTTAAATTGAATGAGAATAGGTGAGAGAATTTTTTTTCATTTTAGCAAAGTGTTTAAAATAAAACATTATTTTGGGTATGTTGAAATCACTATTGTTGATATTATTGTTGTGGTCTGTGTGCAATACATCATATGCTGCAACGTCTTGCCTGTCGGCGAGTACTTCAGCTTCAACCACAACAACACAAGAGCACACAACAGATTTAAACTTAATATTAACCGCTCCAAACTTGACTGTAAACAATATGACTTCAGTAACCGAGTTGTCAAAGCGTGGAACTCATTACCGGACTCCGTAGTGTCATCCCCAAACCCCCAATACTTTACCCTTAGATTATCCACGGTTGACCTATCCAGATTCCTAAGAGGTCAGTAAGGGGCGAGTACAAGTGCACTAGAGTGCCTTCCCTCCCCTGTCCTGTTGCTCTCCTATATCTCCTATTCCTTTCTTCTATTCCTATATCTCTTCTTCTATTCTTTCATTGATATGTTCTATTACTATATCTTCTTTTCTATTCTTTCATAGATATATTTTACTATGAGTATCTCCTCTATAACCTTCATCATGTA